>NW_027139759.1:0-52500 GCF_035084215.1 Heptranchias perlo | reverse complement strand
TAGAGACAGAGTAAAGCTCCCTCTACACTGTCCCATCAAACACTCCCAGGGCAGGTACAGGGTTAGATACAGAGTAAAGCTCCCTTTACACTGTCCCATCAAACACTCCCAGGGCAGGTACAGGGTTAGATACAGAGTAAAGCTCCCTCTACACTGTCCCATCAAACACTCCCAGGGTCAGGTACAGGGTTAGATACAGAGTAAAGCTCCCTCTACACTGTCCCGTCAAACACTCCCAGGGTCAGGTACAGGGTTAGATACAGAGTAAAGCTCCCTCTACACTGTCCCATCAAACACTCCCAGGGCAGGTACAGCACAGGTTAGATACAGAGTAAAGCTCCCTCTACACTGTCCCATCAAACACTCCCAGGGTCAGGTACAGGGTTAGATACAGAGTAAAGCTCCCTCTACACTGTCCCATCAAACACTCCCAGGGCAGGTACAGCACAGGTTAGATACAGAGTAAAGCTCCCTCTACACTGTCCCGTCAAACACTCCCAGGGCAGGTACAGGGTTAGATACAGAGTAAAGCTCCCTCTACACTGTCCTATCAAACACTCCCAGGGCAGGTACAGGGTTAGATACAGAGTAAAGCTCCCTCCACACTGTCCCATCAAACACTCCCAGGGTCAGGTACAGGGTTAGATACAGAGTAAAGCTCCCTCTACACCGTCCCATCAAACACTCCCAGGGCAGGTACAGGGTTAGATACAGAGTAAAGCTCCCTCTACACTGTCCCATCAAACACTCCCAGGGCAGGTACAGGGTTAGATACAGAGTAAAGCTCCCTCCACACTGTCCCGTCAAACACTCCCAGGGCAGGTACAGGGTTAGATACAGAGTAAAGCTCCCTCTGCACTGTCCCATCAAACACTCCCAGGGTCAGGTACAGTGTTCGATACAGAGTAAAGCTCCCTCCATGGTGGAATGAGAGTGCCTGGGTTAATATCATATATCAGGTAGCAAGCAGAGCTGGAGTGGATTGGAAACTGTCTCCGAGATGAAAGGACAGTGTCTGGTCCATTGCTCAGTCCAGACCCAAGTCGCTCAGTCTCCACTCCCCACCCTTCAGCGAGCCCCTCTGGCCCTCCGGTGACTCTGCTTTGCTTTCTCCACAGGCTGGGCCATGCAGATGGGTGCATTCATCTTCATTCGAAGGAACTGGGAACAGGACCAAGAGCACCTGAGCATTATGTTGGATTATCTGTGTGACATCAAGCAACCGCTGCAGCTTCTCGTGTTCCCCGAGGGCACAGACTTAACAAGTGAGTCTCCGGCCGGACCCTCACCCACCCTCTCATACCCTCCCTCCATTACCTCATGCCCCCCCTCAGCACTTCCACCCTCGCTGGGCCCAGGCGGACCTCTCTGGTTGGTTCTGCCGTTTGACTTCAATTCTCGATGAGGGACACTGACACAAGACTGGACGCTCATTCCTGATTTGTTCCTTGTCCTTTACTGTTACATTTGATTAAGTAAAATTTTAGGAACACAAAACGTCCGTCAGCCCCGCCAATCGGCCGCTTTTCAATAGATAAACCACTCTGACCAGCTTCTCCCCATATCCTCCCACTCTGACCTCCCCATATCCTCCCACTCTGACCTTCTCCCCATATCCTCCCACTCTGACCAGCTTCTCCCCATATCCTCCCACTCTGACCTTCTGCCCATATCCTCCCACTCTGACCTTCTGCCCATATCCTCCCACTCTGACCTTCTGCCCATATCCTCCCACTCTGACCAGCTTCTCCCCATATCCTCACACTCTGACCTCCCCATATCCTCCCACTCTGACCTTCTCCCCACATCCTCCCACTCTGACCTTCTCCCCATATCCTCACACTCTGACCAGCTTCTCCCTATATCCCTCACATTCTGACCTGCTTCTCCCCATATCCTCACACTCTGACCTCCTCCCCATATCCTCACACTCTGACCTGCTTCTCCCCATATCCTCACACTCTGACCTTCTCCCCATATCCCTCACACTCTGACCTGTTTCTCACCATATCCCTCACACTCTGACCTTCTCCCCATATCCCTCACACTCTGACCTTCTCCCCATATCCCTCACACTCTGACCTTCTCCCCATATCCCTCACACTCTGACCTGCTTCTACCCATATCCTCACATTCTGACCTTTTCCCCATATCCTCACACTCTGACCTGATTCTCCCCATATCCTCACATTCTGACCTTCTCCCCATATCCTCACACTCTGACCTGATTCTCCCCATATCCTCACACTCTGACCTGATTCTCCCCATATCCCTCACACTCTGACCTGAATCTCCCCATATCCCTCACACTCTGACCTGCTTCTCCCCATATCCCTCACACTCGACCTGCTTTTCCCCATATCCTCACACTCTGACCTGCTTCTCCCCATATCCTCATACTCTGACCTGCTTCTCCCCATATCCTCATACTCTGACCTGCTTCTCCCCATATCCTCACACTCTGACCTGCTTCTCCACATATCCTCATACTCTGACCTTCTCCCCATATCCCTCACAGTCTGACCTGCTTCTCCCCATAATCTCACACTCTGACCTTATCCCCCTATCCGTCACACTCTGACCTTCTCCCCATATCCGTCACACTCTGACCTTCTCCCCATATCCGTCACACTCTGACCTTCTCCCCATATCCTCACACTCTGACCTTCTCCTCCCCATATCCTCACACTCTGACCTTCTCCCCATATCCGTCACACTCTGACCTTCTCCCCATATCCGTCACACTCTGACCTTCTCCCCATATCCTCACACTCTGACCTTCTCCCCATATCCGTCACACTCTGACCTTCTCCCCATATCCTCACACTCTGACCTTCTCCCCATATCCTCACACTCTGACCTTCTCCCCATATCCTCACACTCTGACCTTCTCCTCCCCATATCCTCACACTCTGACCTTCTCCTCCCCATATCCTCACACTCTGACCTTCTCCCCATATCCTTCACACTCTGACCTTCTCCCGATATCCCTCACACTCTGACCTGCTTCTCACCATATCCTCACACTCGACCTGCTTTTCCCCATATCCTCACACTCTGACCTGCTTCTCCCCATATCCTCACACTCTGACCTGCTTCTTCCCATATCCTCACACTCTGACCTTCTCCCCATATTCTTATACTCTGACCTTCTCCTCCCCATATCCTCACACTCTGACCTTCTCCTCCCCATATCCTCACACTCTGACCTTCTCCTCCCCATATCCTCACACTCTGACCTTCTCCCCATATCCCTCACACTCTGACCTTCTCCCCATATCCCTCACACTCTGACCTTCTCCCCATATCCCTCACACTCTGACCTTCTCCCCATATCCCACACACTCTGACCTCCTGCCCATATCCCTCACACTCTGACCTCCTGCCCATATCCCTCACACTCTGACCTTCTCCCCATATCCCTCACACTCTGACCTTCTCCCCAAATCCCTCACACTCTGACCTTCTCCCCATGTCCTCACACTCTGACCTTCTCCCCATATCCCTCACACTCTGACCTCCTGCCCATATCCCTCACACTCTGACCTCCTCCCCGCTGTTTGATTTCCTGCCCGTTCTGACTGCGCTCTGCTGTTCAGTCCGATGATTTGTCAGCTGCCAGATTGAGCCATTGTCTTTCCTTCAAAAGGATCCATTAAAACTGCGGACAGTTTTGGAACCGTTGCCAGGAGTTGAGTCTGTTTTGTTTCTGGGGACTGAGGCCCAGAGAAGTATTGAGGTTACTGAGTGATGTGATCAGCTGGTGTGGGAAGCTGTGTCGGACTCACCTCGCTCACTCACCTCGCTCACTCACCTCGCTCACTCACCTCACTCACTCACTCACTCACCTCGCTCACTCGCTCACCTCGCTCGCTCACCTCGCTCACTCACCTCGCTCACTCACCTCGCTCACTCACCTCACTCACTCACTCACCTCGCTCGCTCACCTCGCTCACTCACTCACTCACCTCACTCACTCACCTCACTCACTCATCTCGCTCACTCACTCACTCACTCACTCACCTCACTCACTCACTCACCTCGCTCACTCACTCACCTCACTCACTCACCCACTCACCTCACTCACCTCACTCACTCACTCACCTCGCTCGCTCACCTCGCTCACTCACTCACTCACTCACCTCACTCACTCACCTCACTCACTCACCTCGCTCACTCACTCACTCACTCACCTCACTCACTCACTCACCTCACTCACTCACCTCGCTCACTCACTCACCTCACTCACTCACCCACTCACCTCACTCACCTCACCCACTCACTCACCCCACACACCTCACTCACTCACTCACACTCACTCACTCACCTCGCTCACTCACCTCACTCACTTACTCACCTCACTCACTCACCCACTCACCCCACTCACCTCACTCACCTCACCCACTCACTCACCCCACTCACCTCACCCACTCACTCACCCACTCACCTCACTCACCCACTCACCTCACTCACTCACCTCACTCACTCACCTCACTCACTCACCTCACCTCACTCACCCACTCACCTCACCCACTCACCTCACTCACTCACCTCACTCACTCACCTCACTCACTCACCTCACTCACTCACCTCACTCACTCACTCACTCACCCACTCACTCTCCTACCCACTCACCTCACCCACTCACTCACCTCACCCACTCACTCACCCACCTCACTCACTCACCCCTCACCTCACCTCACTCACCCACTCACCTCACCCACTCACCTCACCCACTCACTCACCTCACCCACTCACTCACCTCACCCACTCACCTCAGCCACTCACTCACCTCACCCACTCACTCACCCACTCACCTCACTCACTCACGCACTCACTCACCTCACCTCACCCACTCACCTCACTCGCCCACTCACCTCACTCACCCACTCACCTCACCCACTCACCCCACTCACCTCACTCACCCACTCACTCACCCACTCACTCACCCACTCACTCACCCACTCACTCACCCACTCACTCACCCACTCACTCACCCACTCACTCACCCACTCACCTCACCTCACCCACTCACCTCACCCACTCACTCACCTCGCTCACTCACTCACCTCGCTCACCCACTCACCTCGCTCACCCACTCACCTCGCTCACCCACTCACCCCACTCACCTCACTCACCCACTCACCTCACTCACCCACTCACCCACTCACCTCGCTCACCCACTCACCTCGCTCACCCACTCACCCCACTCACCTCGCTCACCCACTCACCCACTCACCCCACTCACCTCGCTCACCCACTCACCTCGCTCACCCACTCACCTCGCTCACCCACTCACCTCACTCACCCACTCACCCCACTCACCTCACCCACTCACTCACCTCACCCACTCACTCACCCACTCACCCACCTCACTCACTCACCCCTCACCTCACCTCACTCACCCACTCACCTCACTCACCTCACCCACTCACCTCACCCACTCACTCACCTCACCCACTCACTCACCTCACCCACTCACCTCAGCCACTCACTCACCTCACCCACTCACTCACCCACTCACCTCACTCACTCACGCACTCACTCACCTCACCTCACCCACTCACCTCACTCGCCCACTCACCTCACTCACCCACTCACCTCACCCACTCACCCCACTCACCTCACTCACCCACTCACTCACCCACTCACTCACCCACTCACTCACCCACTCACCTCACCTCACCCACTCACCTCACCCACTCACTCACCTCGCTCACTCACTCACCTCGCTCACCCACTCACTCACCCACTCACTCACCCACTCACTCACCCACTCACCCACCCACTCACTCACTCACTCACCCACTCACCCACCCACTCACTCACCCACTCACCTCACCCACCCACTCACCTCACTCACCCACTCACCTCACCCACTCACCTCACTCACCCACTCACCTCACTCACTCACCCACTCACCTCACCCACTCACCCCACTCACCTCACTCACCCACTCACTCACCCACTCACTCACCCACTCACTCACCCACTCACTCACCCACTCACTCACCCACTCACTCACCCACTCACTCACCCACTCACTCACCCACTCACTCACCCACTCACTCACCCACTCACCTCACCTCACCCACTCACCTCACCCACTCACTCACCTCGCTCACTCACTCACCTCGCTCACTCACTCACCTCGCTCACCCACTCACCTCACTCACCTCACTCACCCACTCACCTCACTCACCCACTCACCTCACTCACTCACCCACTCACCCACTCACCCACTCACCTCACTCACTCACCCACTCACCCACTCACCTCACCCACTCACCTCACTCACCTCACTCACCCACTCACCTCACTCACTCACCCACTCACCCACTCACCTCACTCACCCACTCACCTCACCCACTCACCTCACTCACCTCACTCACCCACTCACCTCACTCACCCACTCACCTCACTCACCTCACCTCACTCGACCACTCACCTCACTCGCCCACTCACCTCACCTCACTCGCCCACTCACCCACTCGCCCACTCACCTCACCCACTCACCTCACCCACTCACCTCACCCACTCACCCACTCACTCACGCACTCACTCACCTCACCTCACCCATTCACCTCACTCACCCACTCACTCACGCACCCACTCACCTCACTCGCCCACTCACCTCACTCACCTCACTCACCCACTCATCTCACTCACCCACTCACCTCACTCACCCACTCACCTCACCTCACTCACCTCACCTCACTCACCCACTCACCCACTCACCTCACTCACTCACCCACTCACCTCACCTCACTCACCTCACCTCACTCACCTCACCTCACTCACCCACTCACCTCACCTCACTCACCCACTCACCTCACCCACTCACTCACTCACTCACCCACTTACTCACCCACTCACCCACCCACTCACCCACCCACTCACCCACCCACTCACCCACCCACTCACTCACCCACTCACCTCACCCACCCACTCACCTCACTCACTCACCCACTCACCTCACCTCACTCACCTCACCTCACTCACCTCACCTCACTCACCCACTCACCTCACTCACTCACCTCACCTCACTCACCCACTCACCTCACCCACTCACTCACTCACTCACCCACTTACTCACCCACTCACTCACCCACTCACCCACCCACTCACTCACTCACTCACCCACTCACCCACTCACCTCACCCACCCACTCACCTCACTCACCCACTCACCTCACCCACACACCTCACTCACCCACTCACCTCACTCACTCACCCACTCACCTCACTCACCCACTCACCTCACCCACCCACTCACCTCCTCACCTCACTCACCCACTCACCTCACTCGCCCACTCACCTCACTCACCCAGTCACCTGACTCACCTCACTCACCTCACTCACCCCACTCACTCACCCCACTCACTCACCCCACTCACTCACCCCACTCACTCACCTCACTCACTCACCTCACCCACCCACTCACCTCACTCACTCACCTCACTCACCCAGTCACCTCACTCACCCACTCACCTCACTCACCCACTCACCTCACTCGCCCACTCACCTCACTCACCTCACTCACCCACTCACCTCACTCACCCACTCACCTCACTCACCCACTCACCTCACTCACCCACTCACCTCACTCACCTCACTCACCCACTCACCTCACTCACACACTCACCTCACTCACCCACTCACCTCACTCACCCACTCACCTCACCCACTCACCTCACTCACCCACTCACCTCACTCACCCACTCACCTCACTCACTCACCCACTCACCTCACTCACCCACTCACCTCACCCACCCACTCACCTCCTCACCTCACTCACCCACTCACCTCACTCACCTCACTCACCCACTCACCTCACTCACCCACTCACCTCACTCACCCACTCACCTCACTCACCCACTCACCTCACTCACCCACTCACCTCACCTCACTCACCTCACCTCACTCACCTCACTCACCTCACCTCACTCACCTCACCTCACCTCACTCACCTCACTCACCCCACTCACCTCACTCACCCACTCACCTCACTCACTCACCCACTCACCTCATTCACCTCACTCACCCACTCACCTCACCTCACTCACCCACTCACCTCACCTCACCCACTCACCCACTCACCTCACTCACCCACTCACCTCACTCACTCACCCACTCACCTCACTCACCTCACTCACCTCACTCACCCACTCACCTCACCCACCCACTCACCTCCTCACCTCACTCACCCACTCACCTCACTCACCTCACTCACCCACTCACCTCACTCACTCACCTCACCTCACCTCACTCGCCCACTCGCCTCACTCGCCCACTCACCTCACTCACCTCACTCGCCCACTCACCTCACCTCACTCACCTCACCTCACTCGCCCACTCACCTCACTCGCCCACTCACCTCACTCACCTCACTCACCTCACTCACCTCACTCACTCACCTCACTCGCCCACTCACCTCACTCACTCACCTCACTCGCCCACTCACCTCACTCACCTCACTCGCCCACTCACCTCACTCACCTCACCTCACTCGCCCACTCACCTCACTCGCCCACTCACCTCACTCGCCCACTCACCTCACTCGCCCACTCACCTCACTCGCCCACTCACCTCACTCGCCCACTCACCTCACTCGCCCACTCACCTCACTCGCCCACTCACCTCACTCGCCCACTCACCTCACTCGCCCACTCACCTCACTCGCCCACTCACCTCACTCGCCCACTCACCTCACTCGCCCACTCACCTCACTCACCCACTCACCTCACTCACCTCACCTCACTCACCTCACTCACCTCACCTCACTCACCTCACCTCACTCACCCACTCACCTCACCCACCTCACTCACCCAGTCACCTCACTCACCTCACTCACCTCACTCACCTCACTCACCTCACTCACCTCACTCACTCACCTCACTCACCTCACTCACTCACCCACTCACCTCACCCACCCACTCACCTCACCTCACTCACTCACCTCACCTCACTCACCCAGTCACCTGACTCACCTGACTCACCTCACTCACCTCACTCACCCCACTCACTCACCCCACTCACTCACCCCACTCACTCACCCCACTCACTCACCCCACTCACTCACCCCACTCACTCACCCCACTCACTCACCTCACTCACTCACCTCACCCACCCAGTCACCTCACTCACTCACCTCACTCGCCCACTCACCTCACCCACTCACCTCACCCACTCACTTCACCCACTCACCCCACTCACTCACCTCACTCACCTCACCCACCCAGTCACCTCACTCGCCCACTCACCTCACTCACCCACTCACCTCACTCACCCACTCACCTCACTCACCCAGTCACCTCACTCACCTCACCTCACTCACCTCACCTCACCCTCACTCACCTCACCTCACCTCACTCGCCCACTCACCTCACTCGCCCACTCACCTCACCTCACTCACCTCACCTCACTCACCTCACCTCACTCACCTCACCTCACCTCACTCACCTCACTCACCTCACTCGCCCACTCACCTCACCTCACTCACCTCACCTCACTCACCTCACTCGCCCACTCACCTCACTCACTCACCCACTCACCTCACTCACCTCACTCACCTCACTCACCCACTCACCCCACTCACTCACTCACTCACTCACCCAGTCACCTCACCTCACCCACTCACCTCACTCACCTCACTCACCTCACTCACCTCACTCACCCACTCACCTCACTCACCCACTCACCTCACTCACCCAGTCACCTCACCTCACCTCACCCACTCACCTCACTCACTCACCTCACTCACCCACTCACCTCACTCACTCACCTCACTCGCCCACTCACCTCACTCGCCCACTCACCTCACTCGCCCACTCACCTCACTCGCCCAGTCACCTCACCCACTCACCTCACCCACTCACCTCACCCACTCACCTCACCCACTCACCTCACCCACTCACCTCACCCACTCACCTCACCCACTCACCTCACCCACTCACCTCACCCACTCACCTCACCCACTCACCTCACCCACTCACCTCACCCACTCACCTCACCCACTCACCTCACCCACTCACCTCACCCACTCACCTCACCCACTCACCTCACCCACTCACCTCACTCACCTCACTCACCCACTCAGCTCACTCACTCACCTCGCCCACTCACCTCACTCACCCCACTCACTCGCTCACTCGCTCACTCACTCGCCCACTCACCTCACTCGCCCACTCGCCCACTCGCCCACTCGCCCACTCGCCCACTCGCTCACTCACCTCACCCACTCACCTCACTCACCCACTCAGCTCACTCACTCACCTCGCCCACTCACTCACCCACTCACTCACTCACCTCGCCCACTCACCTCACTCACCCACTCACTCACCCACTCACTCACTCACCTCGCCCACTCACCTCACTCACCCCACTCACTCACCCACTCACTCACCCACTCACTCACCCACCCACTCACTCACTCACCCACTCACTCACCCACTCACTCACCCACTCACTCACCCACTCACTCACCCACTCACCCACCCACTCACTCACCCACTCACCCACCCACTCACCTCACCCACTCACCTCACCCACTCACTCACCCACTCACTCACCCACTCACTCACCCACTCACTCACCCACTCACTCACCCACTCACTCACCCCACTCACTCACCCACTCACTCACCCACTCACTCACCCACTCACTCACCCACTCACTCACCCACTCACTCACCCACTCACTCACCCACTCACTCACCCACTCACTCACCCACTCACTCACCCACTCACTCACCCACTCACTCACTCACCCACTCACTCACCCACTCACTCACCCACTCACCCACTCACTCACCCACTCACTCACCCACTCACTCACCCACTCACTCACCCACTCACTCACCCACTCACTCACCCACTCACCCACCCACTCACTCACCCACTCACTCACCCACTCACCCACCCACTCACTCACTCACCCACTCACTCACCCACTCACTCACCCACTCACCCACCCACTCACCCACCCACCCACTCACTCACCTCACTCGCCCACTCACCTCACTCGCCCACTCACCTCACTCGCCCAGTCACCTCACCCACTCACCTCACCCACTCACCTCACCCACTCACCTCACCCACTCACCTCACCCACTCACCTCACCCACTCACCTCACCCACTCACCTCACCCACTCACCTCACTCACCTCACTCACCCACTCAGCTCACTCACTCACCTCGCCCACTCACTCACCCACTCACTCACTCACCTCGCCCACTCACCTCACTCACTCACCCACTCACTCACCCACTCACTCACCCACTCACTCACTCACCTCGCCCACTCACTCACCCACTCACTCACTCACCTCGCCCACTCACCCACTCACCTCGCCCACTCACCTCACTCACCCACTCACTCACCCACTCACTCACTCACCTCGCCCACTCACCTCACTCACCCCACTCACTCACCCACTCACCCACCCACCCACCCACCCACTCACCCACCCACTCACCCACCCACTCACTCACCCACTCACTCACTCACTCACCCACTCACTCACCCACTCACTCACCCACTCACCCACCCACTCACCCACCCACCCACTCACCCACCCACTCACCCACCCACTCACCCACCCACTCACCCACCCACTCACCCACCCACTCACTCACCCTCTCACTCACCCACTCACTCACCCACTCACCTCACCCACTCACTCACCCACTCACTCACCTCACCCACCCACTCACCCCACTCACTCACCCACTCTCACCCTCTCACCCACTCACTCACCCCGCTCACTCACCTCGCCCACTCACCTCACTCACTCACCTCACTCACCTCACTCACCCACTCACCTCACTCACTCACCTCACTCGCCCACTCACCTCACTCGCCCACTCACCTCACTCGCCCACTCACCTCACTCGCCCACTCACCTCACTCGCCCAGTCACCTCACCCACTCACCTCACCCACTCAGCTCACTCACTCACTCACTCACCTCGCCCACTCACTCACCCACTCACTCACCCACTCACTCACTCACCTCGCCCACTCACCTCACTCACCCACTCACTCACCCACTCACTCACTCACCTCGCCCACTCACCTCACTCACCCCACTCACTCACCCACTCACTCACCCACTCACTCACCCACTCACTCACCCACTCACTCACCCACTCACCCACCCACTCACCCACCCACTCACCCACCCACCCACTCACCCACCCACTCACCACCCACTCACCCACCCACTCACCCACCCACTCACCCACCCACTCACCCACCCACTCACTCACCCACTCACTCACCCACTCACTCACCCACTCACTCACCCACTCACCCACCCACCCACTCACCCACCCACTCACCCACCCACTCACCCACCCACTCACCCACCCACTCACTCACCCACTCACCCACCCACCCACTCACCCACCCACTCACCCACCCACTCACCCACCCACTCACCCACCCACTCACCCACCCACTCACCCACCCACTCACTCACCCACTCACTCACCCACTCACTCACCCACTCACTCACCCACTCACTCACCCACTCACTCACCCACTCACCTCACCCCGCTCACTCACCCCGCTCACTCACCTCGCCCACTCACCTCACTCACCCACTCACCTCACTCACCCACCTCACTCGCCCACTCACCTCACTCGCCCACTCACCTCACTCGCCCACTCACCTCACTCGCCCACTCACCTCACCCACTCACCTCACCCACTCACCTCACCAACTCACCTCACCCACTCACCTCACCCACTCACCTCACCCACTCACCTCACCCACTCACCTCACCCACCTCACTCACCCACTCAGCTCACTCACTCACCTCGCCCACTCACTCACCCACTCACTCACTCACCTCGCCCACTCACCTCACTCACTCACCCACTCACTCACCCACTCACTCACCCACTCACTCACCCACCTCGCCCACTCACTCACCCACTCACTCACTCACCTCGCCCACTCACCTCACTCACCCACTCACTCACCCACTCACTCACTCACCTCGCCCACTCACCTCACTCACCCCACTCACTCACCCACTCACTCACCCACTCACTCACCCACTCACTCACCCACCCACTCACCTCACCCACTCACCTCACCCACTCACTCACCCACTCACTCACCCACTCACTCACCCACTCACTCACCCACTCACTCACCCACTCACTCACCCACTCACTCACCCACTCACTCACCCACCCACTCACTCACCCACCCACTCACTCACCCACCCACTCACTCACCCACCCACTCACTCACTCACCCACTCACTCACCCCACTCACTCACCCACTCACTCACCCACTCACTCACCCACTCACTCACCCACTCACTCACCCACTCACTCACCCACTCACTCACCCACTCACTCACCCACTCACTCACCCACTCACTCACCCACTCACTCACCCACTCACTCACCCACTCACTCACCCACTCACTCACCCACTCACTCACCCACCCACTCACCCACCCACTCACTCACCCACTCACTCACCCACTCACTCACTCACCCACTCACTCACCCCACTCACTCACCCACCCACTCACCCACCCTCTCACCCACTCACCCACCCACTCACTCACCCACCCACTCACTCACCCACTCACCCACCCACTCACTCACCCACTCACTCACCCACTCACTCACCCACTCACTCACCCACTCACTCACCCACTCACTCACCCACTCACTCACCCACTCACTCACCCACTCACTCACCCACTCACTCACCCACTCACTCACCCACTCACTCACCCACTCACTCACCCACTCACTCACCCACTCACTCACCCACTCACTCACCCACTCACTCACCCACTCACTCACCCACTCACTCACCCACCCACTCACCCACCCACTCACCCACCCACTCACCTCACCCACTCACTCACCCACTCACTCACCTCACCTCACCCACCCACTCACCCCACTCACTCACCCACTCTCACCCTCTCACCCACTCACTCACCCCGCTCACTCACCTCGCCCACTCACCTCACTCACCTCACTCACCCGCTCACTCACCCGCTCACTCACCCGCTCACTCACTCACCCACTCACTCACCCACTCACTCACCCACTCACTCACCCACTCACTCACCCACTCACTCACCCACTCACTCACCCACTCACTCACCCACTCACTCACCCACTCACTCACCCACTCACTCACCCACCCACTCACCCACCCACTCACCCACCCACTCACTCACCCACTCACCTCACCCACTCACTCACCCACTCACTCACCTCACCTCACCCACCCACTCACCCCACTCACTCACCCACTCTCACCCTCTCACCCACTCACTCACCCCGCTCACTCACCTCGCCCACTCACCTCACTCACCTCACTCACCCGCTCACTCACCCGCTCACTCACCCGCTCACTCACTCGCTCACTCACTCGCCCACTCACTCGCCCACTCACTCGCCCACTCACTCGCCCACTCACTCGCCCACTCACTCGCCCACTCACTCGCCCACTCACTCGCCCACTCACTCGCCCACTCACTCGCCCACTCACTCGCCCACTCACTCGCCCACTCACTCGCCCACTCACTCGCCCACTCACTCGCCCACTCACTCGCCCACTCACTCGCCCACTCACTCGCCCACTCACTCGCCCACTCACTCGCCCACTCACTCGCCCACTCACTCGCCCACTCACTCGCCCACTCACTCGCCCACTCACTCGCCCACTCACTCGCCCACTCACTCGCCCACTCACTCGCCCACTCACTCGCCCACTCACTCGCCCACTCACTCGCCCACTCACTCGCCCACTCACTCGCCCACTCACTCGCCCACTCACTCGCCCACTCACTCGCCCACTCACTCGCCCACTCACTCGCCCACTCACTCGCCCACTCACTCGCCCACTCACTCGCCCACTCACTCGCCCACTCACTCGCCCACATCACTCGCCCACTCACTCGCCCACTCACTCGCCCACTCACTCGCCCACTCACTCGCCCACTCACTCGCCCACTCACTCGCCCACTCACTCGCCCACTCACTCGCCCACTCACTCGCCCACTTCACTCGCCCACTCACTCGCCCACTCACTCGCCCACTCACTCGCCCACTCACTCGCCCACTCACTCGCCCACTCACTCGCCCACTCACTCGCCCACTCACTCGCCCACTCACTCGCCCACTCACTCGCCCACTCACTCGCCCACTCACTCGCCCACTCACTCGCCCACTCACTCGCCCACTCACTCGCCCACTCACTCGCCCACTCACTCGCCCACTCACTCGCCCACTCACTCGCCCACTCACTCGCCCACTCACTCGCCCACTCACTCGCCCACTCACTCGCCCACTCACTCGCCCACTCACTCGCCCACTCACTCGCCCACTCACTCGCCCACTCACTCGCCCACTCACTCGCCCACTCACTCCCCACTCACTCGCCCACTCACTCGCCCACTCACTCGCCCACTCACTCGCCCACTCACTCGCCCACTCACTCGCCCACTCACTCGCCCACTCGCCCACCTTACACTCACACTCACTCACTCACTCACTCACTCACTCACTCACCCACTCACTCACCCACCCACTCACTCACCCACTCACTCACTCACCCACTCACTCACTCACCCACCCACTCACTCACTCACCCACCCACTCACTCACTCACCCACTCACTCACCCCACTCACTCACCCACTCACTCACCCACTCACTCACCCACTCACTCACCCACTCACTCACCCACTCACTCACCCACTCACTCACCCACTCACTCACCCACCCACTCACCCACCCACTCACTCACCCACTCACTCACCCACTCACTCACTCACCCACTCACTCACCCCACTCACTCACCCACCCACTCACCCACTCACCCACCCACCCACTCACCCACCCACTCACTCACCCACTCACCCACCCACTCACTCACCCACTCACTCACCCACTCACTCACCCACTCACTCACCCACTCACTCACCCACTCACTCACCCACTCACTCACCCACTCACTCACCCACTCACTCACCCACTCACTCACCCACTCACTCACCCACTCACTCACCCACTCACTCACCCACTCACTCACCCACTCACTCACCCACTCACTCACCCACTCACTCACCCACTCACTCACCCACTCACTCACCCACTCACTCACCCACTCACTCACCCACTCACTCACCCACTCACTCACCCACTCACTCACCCACTCACTCACCCACTCACTCACCCACTCACTCACCCACCCACTCACCCACCCACTCACCCACCCACTCACCCACCCACTCACTCACCCACTCACCTCACCCACTCACTCACCCACTCACTCACCTCACCTCACCCACCCACTCACCCCACTCACTCACCCACTCTCACCCTCTCACCCACTCACTCACCCCGCTCACTCACCTCGCCCACTCACCTCACTCACCTCACTCACCCGCTCACTCACTCGCCCACTCACTCGCCCACTCACTCGCCCACTCACTCGCCCACTCACTCGCCCACTCACTCGCCCACTCACTCGCCCACTCACTCGCCCACTCACTCGCCCACTCACTCGCCCACTCACTCGCCCACTCACTCGCCCACTCACTCGCCCACTCACTCGCCCACTCACTCGCCCACTCACTCGCCCACTCACTCGCCCACTCACTCGCCCACTCACTCGCCCACTCACTCGCCCACTCACTCGCCCACTCACTCGCCCACTCACTCGCCCACTCACTCGCCCACTCACTCGCCCACTCACTCGCCCACTCACTCGCCCACTCACTCGCCCACTCACTCGCCCACTCACTCGCCCACTCACTCGCCCACTCACTCGCCCACTCACTCGCCCACTCACTCGCCCACTCACTCGCCCACTCACTCGCCCACTCACTCGCCCACTCACTCGCCCACTCACTCGCCCACTCACTCGCCCACTCACTCGCCCACTCACTCGCCCACTCACTCGCCCACTCACTCGCCCACTCACTCGCCCACTCACTCGCCCACTCACTCGCCCACTCACTCGCCCACTCACTCGCCCACTCACTCGCCCACTCACTCGCCCACTCACTCGCCCACTCACTCGCCCACTCACTCGCCCACTCACTCGCCCACTCGCCCACTCACTCGCCCACTCGCCCGCCCACTCGCCCACTCACTCGCCCACTCGCCCACTCACTCGCCCACTCACTCGCCCACTCGCCCACCTTACACTCACTCACTCACTCACTCACTCACTCACTCACTCACTCACTCACTCACTCTCACCTCACCCACCCACTCACTGACCTCACTCACACTCACTCACCCACACTCACTCACTCACACTCACCTCACCCATCACTCACCTCACTCACTCACACTCACTCACTCACTCACTCACTCACTCACTCACTCACCTCACTCACTCACTCACTCACTCACTCACTCACTCACTCACTCACTCACGCACGCACGCACTCTCGCACTCACCTCACTCGCACTCACCTCACTCGCACTCAGCTCACTCAGCTCGCCCACTCGCCCACTCGCCTCACCTCACCTCACTCACCTCACCCACCCACCTCACTCTCACTCACTCACTCACCTCACTCACACTCACTCACTCACTCACTCACCTCACCCACCTCTCACCTCACTCGCACTCACTCACTCAGATCAGAAGTTTATTTCTGAACACTTGGCTCTGGATGTTGTTTACCGTTCAGGATGAGAACAAATTCCTGTTGGACTGTGAATTGGTTGGATTTGAATCATGGGCCGGGAATGAGGGGTGGGGGGGAGGGAGGGGAATAATTCCAACAATCCCGGGTGGAGCTTCGAACATTCTGTTCAGAGATAATGTGTGAACCTGACGGTCGTCAGTGATCATTGTATCAACTCCGCCTCCCTCCCCCTCGCCTCCGCTCCCCTCGCCTCCGCTCCCCTCCCCTCCCCTCGCCTCCCCTCCCCTCGCCTCGCCTCCCCTCCCCTCCCCTCGCCTCGCCTCGCCTCCCCACCCCCCGCCTCCCCACCCCCCGCCTCCCCACCCCTCGCCTCCCCACCCCCAGCCTCCCCACCCCCAGCCTCCCCACCCCCCGCCTCCCCACCCCCCGCCTCCCCACCCCCCGCCTCCCCACCCCCCGCCTCCCCTCCCCCCGCCTTCCCCTCCCCCCGCCTTCCCCTCCCCCCGCCTTCCCACCCCCCGCCTTCCCCTCCCCCCGCCTTCCCACCCCCCGCCTCCCCTCCCCCCGCCTCCCCTCCCCCCGCCTCCCCTCCCGCCGCCTCCCCTCCCCCCGCCTCCCCTCCCCCCGCCTCCCCTCCCCTCGCCTCGCCTCGCCTCCCCACCCCCCGCCTCCCCACCCCCCGCCTCCCCTCCCCCCGCCTCCCCTCCCTCCGCCTCCCCTCGCCCCGCCTCCCCTCCCCCCGCCTCCCCTCCCCCCGCCTCCCCACCCCCCGCCTCCCCACCCCCCGCCTCCCCACCCCCCGCCTCCCCACCCCCCGCCTCCCCACCCCCCGCCTCCCCACCCCCCGCCTCCCCACCCCCCGCCTCCCCACCCCCCGCCTCCCCACCCCCCGCCTCCCCTCCCCCCGCCTCCCCACCCCCCGCCTCCCCTCCCTCGGCCTCCCCTCGCCCGCCCGTCGCCTCGCCTCGCCTCGCCTCCCCTCCCCCCGCCTCCCCTCGCCTCCCCTCCCCCCGCCTCCCCTCCCCCCGCCTCCCCACCCCCCGCCTCCCCTCCCCCCGCCTCCCGCCTCCCCTCCCTCGGCCTCCCCTCGCCCGCCCGTCGCCTCGCCTCGCCTCGCCTCCCCTCCCCCCGCCTCCCCTCGCCTCCCCTCCCCCCGCCTCCCCCCGCCTCCCCTCCCTCGGCCTCCCCTCGCCCGCCCGTCGCCTCCGCCTCGCCTCGCCTCGCCTCCCCGCTCCTCGCCTCCCCTCGCCTCCCCTCGCCTCCCCTCCCCTCGCCTCCCCGCTCCTCCCCTCCCCGCTCCTCCCCTCCCCGCTCCTCCCCGCTCCTCCCCTCTCCTCCTCCCCTCCTCCCCCCCCTCTTCTCCCTCTCCTCCCCCCCCTCTTCTCCCTCTCCTCCCCCCCCTCTTCTCCCTCTCCTCCCCCCCCTCTTCTCCCTCTCCTTCCCTCCCTCCTCTCCCTCTCCTCTCTTCCTGCTCGTCTCCCCTCGCCCTCGCCTCCCCTCGCCTCCCCTCGCCCTCGCCTCCCCTCGCCCTCGCCTCCCCTCGCCCTCGCCTCCCCTCGCCCTCGCCTCCCCTCGCCCTCGCCTCCCCTCGCCTCCCCTCGCCCTCGCCCTCGCCTCCCCTCGCCTCGCCTCCCCTCGCCTCGCCTCCCCTCGCCCTCGCCTCCCCTCGCCTCCCCTCGCCCTCGCCTCCCCTCGCCCTCGCCTCCCCTCGCCCTCGCCTCCCCTCGCCCTCGCCTCCCCTCGCCCTCGCCTCCCCTCGCCCTCGCCTCCCCTCGCCTCCCCTCGCCTTCCCTCGCCTCCCCTCGCCTCCCCTCGCCTTCGCCCTCGCCTCCCCTCGCCTCCCCTCGCCTCCCCTCGCCTCCCCTCGCCTCCCCTCGCCCTCCCCTCGCCTCGCCTCCCCTCGCCTCGCCTCCCCTCGCCTCCCCTCGCCTCCCCTCGCCCTCGCCTCCCCTCGCCCTCGCCTCCCCTCGCCCTCGCCCTCGCCCTCGCCCTCGCCTCCCCTCGCCCTCGCCCTCGCCCTCGCCTCCCCTCGCCCTCGCCTCCCCTCGCCCTCGCCTCCCCTCGCCTCGCCTCCCCTCGCCCTCGCCTCCCCTCGCCTCCCCTCGCCCTCGCCTACCCTCCCCCTCCCCTCCCCCTCCCCGTCTCCTCCCCTCCCCCTCCCCTCCCCGTCTCCTCTCGCCTAGTCTCCCCTCCCCCTCTCCCCTCCCCCTCTCCTCCCCTCCCCCTCTCCTCCCCTCCCCCTCTCCTCCCCTCCCCCTCCCCCCTCTCCTCCCCTCCCCCTCCCCCCTCTCCTCCCCTCCCCCTCCCCGTCTCCTCCCCTCCCTATCCCCCTCCCCCTCCCCTCCCTATCCCCTCCCCCTCCCCCTCCCCTCCCCCTCTCCTCTCCCCCCTCCCCTCTCCCTCTCCTCTCCCCCCTCCCCCTCTCCCTCTCCCCTCTCCCTCTCCCCTCCCCCTCTCCCTCTCCCCTCCCTCTCCTCTCCCCCTCTCCCCCCCCTCTCCCCTCCCTCTCCTCTCCCCCACTCCTCTCCCCCCCTCTCCTTCCCCCCTCTCCTTCCACCCCTCTCCTTCCCCCCCTCTCCTTCCCCCCCTCTTCCTCTCCCCCTCTTCTTCTCCCCCTCTCCTTCCCCCCCTCTCCTTCCCCCCCCTCTCCTTCCCCCCCCTCTCCTCTCTCCCCCCCTCTCCTCTCTCCCCCCCTCTCCTCTCCCCCCCTCTCCTCTCCCCCCCTCTCCTCTCCCCCACTCCTCTCCCCCCTCTCCTTCCCCCCTCTCCTCCCCCCCCTCTCCTCCCTCTCCTTCCCCCCTCTCCTCCCCCCCCTCTCCTCTCCCCATCTCCTTCCCTCCCCCTCTCCCTCTCCCCCTCTCCTTCCCTCCCCCTCTCCCTCTCCCCCTCTCCTTCCCTCCCCCTCTCCCCCTCTCCTTCCCTCCCCCTCTCCCCCTCTCCTTCCCTCCCCCCCTCTCCTTCCCTCCCCCCCTCTCCTTCCCTCCCCCCCTCTCCTTCCCTCCCCCCCTCTCCTTCCCTCCCCCTCTCCCCCTCTCCTTCCCTCCCCCCCTCTCCTTCCCTCCCCCCTCTCCTTCCCTCCCCCCCTCTCCTTCCCTCCCCCTCTCTCCTTCCCTCCCCCTCTCTCCTTCCCTCCCCCTCTCCCTCTCCCTCTCCCCCTCTCCTTCCCTCCCCCTCTCCCCCTCTCCTTCCCTCCCCCTCTCCACTCCCCCTCCCCCTCCCCCCTCCCCCTCCCCCCTCCCCCTCCCCCCTCCCCTCCCCCTCCCCCTCCCCCCTCCCCCTCCCCCTCCCCCTCCCCCCTCCCCCTCCCCCCTCCCCCTTCCCCTCCCCCCTCCCCCCTCCCCCTTCCCCTCCCCCCTCCCCCTCCCCCTTCCCCCCTCCCCCTCTCCCTCTCCCTCTCCCTCTCCCCCTCCCTCTCCCTCTCCCCCTCTCCCTCTCCCTCTCCCTCTCTCCCTCTCCCTCTCCCCCTCTCCCTCTCCCTCTCCCTCTCCCCCTCCCCTCTCCCCCTCCCCTCTCCCCCTCCCCTCTCCCCCTCTCCCTCTCCCCCTCCCCTCTCCCCCTCTCCCTCTCCCCCTCTCCCTCTCCCCCTCTCCCTCTCCCCCTCCCCTCTCCCCCTCTCCCTCTCCCCCTCTCCTCTCCCCCTCTCCCTCTCCCTCTCCCCCTCTCCCTCTCCCCCTCTCCCTCTCCCCCTCTCCCTCTCCCCCTCTCCCTCTCCCCCTCTCCCTCTCCCCCTCTCCCTCTCCCCCTCTCCTCTCCCCCTCTCCTCTCCCCTCACCCCCCCTCTCTCCTCCCCACAGAATTCCAATGGATTAAACTAATTCCCATTCACTCCAAATGTGCTCAATCCCAATGGATCTAACTCCTTCCCATTCACTCCCAGTGTCCACAATCCCAATGGATCAAATCCATTCCCATTCACTGCAACTGTACACTATCCCAATAGATCAAATCCATTCCCATTCACTCCCACTGTACACAATCCCAATGGATCAATTCCTTCCAATCCACCCCCACTGTACACAATCCCAATGGATCAAATCCATTCCCATTCACTCCCATTGTACACAATCCCAATGGATCAAATCCATTCCCATTCACCCCCACTGTACACAATCCAAACGGATCAAATCCCTTCCCATTCACTGCAACTGTACACAATCCCAATGGATCAAACTCCTTCCCATTCATTCCCACTGTGCACAATCCCAATGGATCAAACTCCTTCCCATTCATTCCCACTGTACACAATCCCAATGGATCAAATCACATCCCATTCACTCCCACTGCACACAATCCCAATGGAACAAATCCCTTCCCATTCACGCCCATTGTACACAATCCCAATGGATCAAATCCCTTCCCATTCACTCCCACTGTACACAATCCCAATGGATCAAACTCCTTCCCATTCACTCCCATTGTGCAAAATCCCAATGGGTCAAATCCCTTCCCATTCACTCCCACCATACACAATCCCAATGGATCAATTCCTTCCAATTCACTCCGACTGCACACAATCCCAATGGATCAATTCCTTCCCATTCACTCCCACTGTACACAATCCCAATGGATCAATTCCTTCCAATTCACTCCCAGTGCACACAATCCCAATGGATCAATTCCTTCCCATTCACTCCCACTGTACACAATCCCAATGGATCAAACTCCTTCCCATTCACTCCCACTGCACACAATCCCAATGGATCAAACTCATTCCCATTCACTCCCACTGTACACAATCCAAATGGATCAAACTCTTTCCCATCCACTCCCACTGTACACAATCCCAATGGGACAAAACTCTTCCCATTCACTCCCACTGTACACAATCCAAATGGATCAAACTCCTTCTGATTCACTCCCATTGTACACAATCCCAATGGATCATACACCTTCCCATTCACTCACTCTGTAGGCAGTCCCATTGGATCAAATCCCTTCCCATTCGCTCCCACTGTGCACTATCCCAATGGATCAAAACTCTTCCCATTCACTCCCACTGTACACAATCCCAATGGATCAAATCCTTTCCCATTCACTCCCACTGTACGCAATCCTAATGGATCACATCCCTTCCCATTCACTCCCACTGTACACAATCCCAGTGGATCAAACTCCTTCCCATTCACTCCCACTGTGCAAAATCTCAATGGATCAAATCCCTTCCCATTCACTCCCACTGTACACAATCCCAATGGACCAAACTCCTTCCCATTCACCCCCACTGTACACAATCCCAATGGATTAAATCCCTTCCGATTCACTCCCACAGTACACAATCCCAATGGATTAAATCCCTTCCGATTCACTCCCACAGTACACAATCCCAATGGATTAAATCCCTTCCGATTCACTCCCACAGTACACAATCCCAATGGATCAAATTCCATCCCACTCACTCCCATTGTACTTAATCCCAATGGATAAAACTCATTCCAATCCACTCCCACTGTGCACAATCCCAATGGATCAAACTCCTTCCCATTGGTTCTAACCATTCTGTGGTAGGTCTGTGGAATTTGCTGCCCCAGGAAGCTGTGGAAGCTACATCATTAAATAAATTTAAAACAGAAATAGACAGTTTCCTAGAAGTAAAGGGAATTAGGGGTTATGGGGAGCGGGCAGGAAATTGGACATGAAGCTGAGTTCGGATCGGTCAATGCCCTGTGGGTGGCGGAGAGGGCCCAGGGGCTCTGTGGCCGGGTCCTGCTCCGACTTCTTGTGTTCTTTAGATTTGTGGTTGGGATCAGATCAGCCATGATCTTATTGAATGGCGGAGCAGGCTCGAGGGGCCGATTGGTCTACTCCTGCTCCAATTTCTTATGTTCTTATGTTCTTATTCCCATTTACTCCCACTGGACCCAATCCCAATGGATCAAACCCCTTCCCATTCACTCCCAATGAACAGAATCCCAATGGAATAAATCTCTTCCCATTCACTCCCACTGTACACAATCCCAATGGATCAAAACTCTTCCCATTAACTCCCACAGTACACAATCCCAATGGATCAAACTCCTTCCCATTCACTCCCATTGTCCACAATCCCAATGGATCAAATCCCTTCCCATTTACTCCCACTGTACACAATCCCAATGGATCAAAACTCTTCCCATTAACTCCCTCTGCACCCAATCCAAATGGATCAAACCCCTTCCCATTCACTCCCACTGTACTCAATCCCAATGGATCAAATCCCTTTCCATTCACTCCGAGTACACAATCCCAATGGATCAAACTCATTCCCATTCACTCCCATTGTCCACAATCCCAATGGATGAAAACTCTTCCAATCTACTCCCACTGTGCACAATCCCAATTGATCGAATTCCTTCCCGTTCGCTCCCACTTTGCACAAACGCAATGGAACAAAACCCTTCCCATTCACTTCCTCTGCACACAATCCCAATGGATGAAAACTCATCCAATCCACTCCCACTGTGCACAATCCCAATTGATCAAATTCCTTCCCGTTCGCTCCCACTTTGCACAAACGCAATGGAACAAAACCCTTCCCATTCACTCTCATTGTACCCAATCCCAATGGATTAAACCCCTTCCCATTCACTCCCACTGTACACAATCCCAATGGATCAAATCCCTTCTCTTTCACTCCAACTGTACAAAATCCTCATGGTTCAAACCCCTTCCCATTCACTCCCACTGTACACAATTCCAAGGGATCCAACTCATTCCCATTCACTCCCACTGGACACAATCCCAACGGACCGAACCCCTTCCTATTCACTCCCACTGTACACAATCCCAATGGACCAAACCACTTCCCATTCACTCCCACTGTACAGAATCGTAATGGATCAAATCCCTTCCCATTCACTCCCACTGTACACAATCCCAATGGATCAAACCCCTTCCCATTCACTCCCACTGTACAGAATCCAAATGGACTAAACCCCTTCCCATTCACTCCCACTGAACAGAATCCCAATGGAATAAATCCCTTCCCATTCACTCCCACTGAACAGAATCCCAATGGATGAAATCCCTTCCCATTCACTCCCACTGTATACATTCCCAATGGATCAAAACTCTTCCCATTCACTCCCATAGTACACAATCCCAATGGATCAAATTCCTTCCCATTCACTCCCACAGTACACAATCCCAATGGATCAAACTCCATCCCACTCGCTCCCATTGTACTTAATCCCAATGGATCAAACCCCTTCCCATTCACTCCGACTGTATACAATCCCAATGGATCAAACTCCATCCCACTCACTCCCATTGTACTTAATCTCAATGGATCAAACATTCCCATTCATTTCCACTGTACACAATCGCAATGGATCCAAAGCCTTCCCATTCACTCCCAATGGACACAATCCCAATGGATCAAATCCCTTCCCATTCACTCCCATTGTCCACAATCCCAATGGATCAAATCCCTTCCCATTTACTCCCACTGTACACAATCCCAATGGATCAAACCCCTTCCCATTCACTCCCACTGTACTCAATCCCAATGGATCAAATCCCTTCCCATTCACTCCCAGAGTACACAATCCCAATGGATCAAACTCATTCCCATTCACTCCCATTGTCCACAATCCCAATGGATGAAAACTCTTCCAATCCACTCCCACTGTGCACAATCCCAATGGATCAAACCTCTTCCCATTCACCCCAACTGTACACAATCCCAATGGATCAAATTCCTTCCCGTTCGCTCCCACTTTGCACAAACGCAATGGAACAAAACCCTTCCCATTCACTCTCATTGTACCCAATCCCAATGGATTAAACCCCTTCCCATTCACTCCCACTGTACACAATCCCAATGGATCAAATCCCTTCTCATTCACTCCCACTGTACACAATCCCAATGGATCAAACCACTTCCCATTCACTCCCACTGAACAGAATCCCAATGGAATAAATCTCTTCACATTCACCCCCACTGTACACAATTCCAAGGGATCCAACTCATTCCCATTCAATCCCACTATACACAATCCCAATGCATGAAAACTCTTCCAATCAACTCCCACTGTACACAATCCCAATGGATCAAACCTCTTCCCATTCACCCCAACTGTACACAATCCCAATGGATCAAACTCCTTCCCATTCACTCCCCCTGTAGGCACTCCCATTGGATCAAATTCCTTCCCATTCTCTCCCACTGTGCACAATCCCAACGGATCTAAACCACTTCCCATTCATCCCACTGTACAGAATCCTAATGGATCAAACCCCTTCCCATTCGCTCCCACTGTACACAATCCGAATGGATCAAACCCCTTCCCATTCACTCCCACTGTACACAATCCAAATGGACTAAACCCCTTCCCATTCACTCCCACTGAACAGAATCCCAATGGAATAAATCTCTTTGCATTCACTCCCACTGTACCCAATCCCAATGGATGAAATCCCTTCCCATTCACTCCCTCTGTATACATTCCCAATGGATCAAAACTCTTCCCATTCACTCCCATAGTACACAATCCCAATGGATCAAATTCCTTCCCATTCACTCCCACAGTACACAATCCCAATGGATCAAACTCCATCCCACTCGCTCCCATTGTACTCAATCCTAATGGATCAAATCGCTTCCCATTCACTCCCACTGGACACAATCCCAATGGATCAAAACTCTTCCCATTCACTCCCACTGTACACAATCCCAATGGATCAAACCCCTTCCCATTCACTCCGACTGTACACAATCCCAATGGATCAAACTCCATCCCACTCACTCCCATTGTACTTAATCTCAATGGATCAAACATTCCCATTCATTTCCACTGTACACAATCGCAATGGATCCAAAGCCTTCCCATTCACTCCCATTGTGCAGAATCCCAGTGGTTCTAACCATTCCCATTTATTCCCACTGGACCCAATCCCAATGGGATCAAACCCCTTCCCATTGACTCCCACTGTACCCAATCCCAGTGGATCAAATCCCTTCCCATTTACTCCCACAGAACACAATCCCAATTGATCAAATCCCTTCCCATTCACTCCCAATGAACAGAATCCCGATGGATCAAAACTCTTCCCATTCACTCCCACTGTACACAATCCGAATGGATCAAACTCCTTCCCATTCACTCCCACAGTACACAATCCCAATGGATCAAAACTCTTCCCATTCACTCCCACAGTACACAATCCCAATGGATCAAACCCCTTCCCATTCACTCCCACTGTCCTCAATCCCAATGGATCAAATCCCTTCCCATTCACTCCCAGAGTACACAATCCCAATGGATCAAACTCATTCCCATTCACTCCCATTGTCCACAATCCCAATGGATGAAAACTCTTCCAATCCACTCCCACTGTGCACAATCCCAATGGATCAAACCTCTTCCCATTCACCCCAACTGTTCACAATCCCAATGGATCAAATCCCTTCTCATTCACTCCCACTGTACACAATCCCAATGGATCAAACCTCTTCCCATTCACTCCCACTGAACAGAATCCCAATGGAATAAATCTCTTCACATTCACCCCCACTGTACACAATTCCAAGGGATCCAACTCATTCCCATTCACTCCCACTATACACAATCCCAATGGATGAAAACTCTTCCAATCCACTCCCACTGTACACAATCCCAATGGATCAAACCTCTTCCCATTCACCCCAACTGTACACAATCCCAATGGATCAAACTCCTTCCCATTCACTCCCCCTGTAGGCACTCCCATTGGATCAAATTCCTTCCCATTCTCTCCCACTGTGCACAATCCCAACGGATCTAATCCCTTCCCATTCACTCCCACTGTATACAATCCCAATGGATCAAAACTCTTCCCATTTACTCCCACAGCACACAATCCCAATGGATCAAACTCCATCCCACTCACTCCCATTGTACTTAATCCCAATGGATAAAACCCGTTGCCATTCACTCCCACTGTACTCAATCCCAATGGATCAAATCGCTTCCCATTCACTCCCACTGTACACAATCCCAATGGATCAAAACTCTTTCCATTCACTCCCATTGTGCAGGATCCCAGTGGTTTAAAGCATTCCCATTTACTCCCACTGTACCCAATCCCAGTGGATCAAATCCTTTCCCATTCACTCCCACTGTACACAATCCCAATGGATCAAACCCCTTCCCATTCACTCCCGTTGTACACAATCCCAATGGATCAAACTCCTTCCCATTCACTCCCACTGGACACAATCCCAATGGATCAAAACTCTTCCCATTAACTCCCATAGTACACAATCCCAATGGATCAAACACCATCCCACTCACTTCCACTGCACACAATCGCAATGGATCAAAACCCTCCCCATTCACTCCCATTGAGCAGAATCCCAGTGGGTTCTAACCATTCCCATTTACTCCCACTGTACCCAATCCCAGTGGATCAAATCCCTTCCCATTTACTCCCACATAACACAATCCCAATGGATCAAACCCCTTCCCATTCACTCCCAATGAACAGAATCCCAATGGATCAAAACTCTTCCCATTCACTTCCTCTGTACACAATCCCAGTGGATCAAACCCTTCCCATTCACTCCCACTGTACACAATCCCAATGGATCAAATTCGTTCCCATTCACTCCCACTGTACACAATCCCAATGGATCAAATCCCTACCCATTCACTCCCAGTGTCCACAATCCCAATGGATCAAATCCCTTCCCATTTACTCCCACTGTACACAATCCCAATGGAACAAAACTCTTCCCATTAACTCCCTCTGTACCCAATCCGAATGGATCAAACCCCTTCCCATTCACTCCCACTGTACTCAATCCCAATGGTTCAAATCCCTTCCCATTCACTCCCAGAGTACACAATCCCAATGGAGCAAACTCATTCCCATTCACTCCCACTGTCCACAATCCCAATGGATGAAAACTCGTCCAATCCACTCCCACTGTGCACAATCCCAATTGATCAAATTCCTTCCCGTTCGCTCCCACTTTGCACAAACGCAATGGAACAAAACCCTTCCCATTCACTCTCATTGTACCCAATCGCAATGGATTAAACCCCTTCCCATTCACTCTCATTGTACCCAATCGCAATGGATTAAACCCCTTCCCATTCACTCCCACTGTACACAATCCCAATGGATCAAAACTCTTCCCATTTACTCCCACAGCACACAATCCCAATGGATCAAACTCCATCCCACTCACTCCCATTGTACTTAATCCCAATGGATAAAACCCGTTGCCATTCACTCCCACTGTACACAATCCCAATGGATCAAACTCAATCCCATTCACTCCCACTGTACTCAATCCCAATGGATCAAATCGCTTCCCATTCACTCCCACTGTACACAATCCCAATGGATCAAAACTCTTCCCATTCACTCCCATTGTGCAGGATCCCAGTGGTTGAAAGCATTCCCAATTATTCCCACTGTACCCAATCCCAGTGGATCAAATCTTTTCCCATTCACTCCCACTGGACACAATTCCAATGGATCAAAACTCTTCCCATTAACTCCCATAGTACACAATCCCAATGGATGAAACTCCATCCCACTCACTCCCATTTTACTGAATCCCAATGGATCAAACTCATTCCCTTTCACTTCCACTGCACACAATCCCAGTGGATCAAACCCCTTCCCATTCACTCCCACTGTACACAATCCCAATGGATCAAAACTCTTCCCATTCACTCCCACTGTACACAATCCCAATGGATCAAATCCCTTCCCATTCACTCCCAGTGTCCACAATCCCAATGGATCAAATCCCTTCCCATTTACTCCCACTGTACACAATCCCAATGGATCAAAACTCTTTCCATTAACTCCCTCTGTACCCAATCCCAATGGATCAAATCCCTTCCCATTCACTCCCACTGTGCACATTCCGAATAATCAAAACCCTTCCCATTCACTTCCTCAGTACACAATCCCAGTGGATCAAACCCCTTCCCATTCACTCCCCCTATGCACAATCCCAATTGATCAAATTCCTTCCCATTCACTCCCACTGTGCACAATCCCAATTGATCAAATTCCTTCCCGTTTGCTCCCACTTTGCACAAACGCAATGGATCAAAACCCTTCCCATTCACTCCCATTGTGCAGAATCCCAGTGGTTCGAACCATTCCCATTCACTCGCACTGCACAGAATCCCAACGGATCAAACCCCTTCCCATTCACTCTCATTGTACCCAATCCCAATGGATTAAACCACTTCCCATTCACTCCCACTGTACACAATCCCAATGGATCAAACTCCATCCCACTCACTCCCATTGTACTTAATCTCAATGGATCAAACATTCCCATTCATTTCCACTGTACACAATCGCAATGGATCCAAAGCCTTCCCATTCACTCCCATTGTGCAGAATCCCAGTGGTTCTAACCATTCCCATTTATTCCCACTGGACCCAATCCCAATGGGATCAAACCCCTTCCCATTGACACCCACTGTACCCAATCCCAGTGGATCAAATCCCTTCCCATTTACTCCCACAGTACACAATCCCAATTGATCAAACCCCTTCCCTTCACTCTCACTGTACACAATCCCAATGGATCAAATCCATTTCCCATTCACTCCCACTGAACAGGATCCCAATGGATCAAACCCCTTCCCATTCACTCCCACTGAACAGAATCCCAATGGAATAAATCTCTTCGCATTCACTCCCACTGTACCCAATCCCAATGGATGAAATCCCTTCCCATTCACTCCCACTGTATACAATCCCAATGGATCAAAACTCTTCCCATTTACTCCCACAGCACACAATCCCAATGGATCAAACTCCATCCCACTCACTCCCATTGTACTTAATCCCAATGGATAAAACCCGTTGCCATTCACTCCCACTGTACTCAATCCCAATGGATCAAATCGCTTCCCATTCACTCCCACTGTACACAATCCCAATGGATCAAAACTCTTTCCATTCACTCCCATTGTGCAGGATCCCAGTGGTTTAAAGCATTCCCATTTACTCCCAGTGGATCAAATCCTTTCCCATTCACTCCCACTGTACACAATCCCAATGGATCAAACCCCTTCCCATTCACTCCCGTTGTACACAATCCCAATGGATCAAACTCCTTCCCATTCACTCCCACTGTACACAATCCCAATGGATCAAAACTCTTCCCATTCACTCCCACTGCACACAATCCCAGTGGATCAAACCCCTTCCCATTCACTTCCACTGCACACAATCGCAATGGATCAAAACCCTCCCCATTCACTCCCATTGAGCAGAATCCCAGTGGGTTCTAACCATTCCCATTTACTCCCACTGTACCCAATCCCAGTGGATCAAATCCCTTCCCATTTACTCCCACATTACACAATCCCAGTGGATCAAACCCCTTCCCATTCACTCCCACTGTACACAGTCCCAATGGATCAAATTCGTTCCCATTAACTCCCACTGTACCCAATCCCAATGGATCAAATCCCTTCCCATTCACTCCCAGTGTCCACAATCCCAATGGATGAAATCCCTTCCCATTTACTCCCACTGTACACAATCCCAATGGAGCAAACTCATTCCCATTCACTCCCACTGTCCACAATCCCAATGGATGAAAACTCGTCCAATCCACTCCCACTGTGCACAATCCCAATTGATCAAATTCCTTCCCGTTCGCTCCCACTTTGCACAAACGCAATGGAACAAAACCCTTCCCATTCACTCTCATTGTACCCAATCGCAATGGATTAAACCCCTTCCCATTCACTCTCATTGTACCCAATCGCAATGGATTAAACCCCTTCCCATTCACTCTCATTGTACCCAATCGCAATGGATTAAACCCCTTCCCATTCACTCCCACTGTACACAATCCCAATGGATCAAAACTCTTCCCATTTACTCCCACAGCACACAATCCCAATGGATCAAACTCCATCCCACTCACTCCCATTGTACTTAATCCCAATGGATAAAACCCGTTGCCATTCACTCCCACTGTACACAATCCCAATGGATCAAACTCAATCCCATTCACTCCCACTGTACTCAATCCCAATGGATCAAATCGCTTCCCATTCACTCCCACTGTACACAATCCCAATGGATCAAAACTCTTCCCATTCACTCCCATTGTGCAGGATCCCAGTGGTTGAAAGCATTCCCAATTATTCCCACTGTACCCAATCCCAGTGGATCAAATCTTTTCCCATTCACTCCCACTGGACACAATTCCAATGGATCAAAACTCTTCCCATTAACTCCCATAGTACACAATCCCAATGGATGAAACTCCATCCCACTCACTCCCATTTTACTTAATCCCAATGGATCAAACTCATTCCCTTTCACTTCCACTGCACACAATCCCAGTGGATCAAACCCCTTCCCATTCACTCCCACTGTACACAATCCCAATGGATCAAAACTCTTCCCATTCACTCCCACTGTACACAATCCCAATGGATCAAATCCCTTCCCATTCACTCCCAGTGTCCACAATCCCAATGGATCAAATCCCTTCCCATTTACTCCCACTGTACACAATCCCAATGGATCAAAACTCTTTCCATTAACTCCCTCTGTACCCAATCCCAATGGATCAAATCCCTTCCCATTCACTCCCACTGTGCACAATCCGAATAATCAAAACCCTTCCCATTCACTTCCTCAGTACACAATCCCAGTGGATCAAACCCCTTCCCATTCACTCCCCCTATGCACAATCCCAATTGATCAAATTCCTTCCCATTCACTCCCACTGTGCACAATCCCAATTGATCAAATTCCTTCCCGTTTGCTCCCACTTTGCACAAACGCAATGGATCAAAACCCTTCCCATTCACTCCCATTGTGCAGAATCCCAGTGGTTCGAACCATTCCCATTCACTCGCACTGCACAGAATCCCAACGGATCAAACCCCTTCCCATTCACTCTCATTGTACCCAATCCCAATGGATTAAACCACTTCCCATTCACTCCCACTGTACACAATCCCAATGGATCAAACTCCATCCCACTCACTCCCATTGTACTTAATCTCAATGGATCAAACATTCCCATTCATTTCCACTGTACACAATCGCAATGGATCCAAAGCCTTCCCATTCACTCCCATTGTGCAGAATCCCAGTGGTTCTAACCATTCCCATTTATTCCCACTGGACCCAATCCCAATGGGATCAAACCCCTTCCCATTGACTCCCACTGTACCCAATCCCAGTGGATCAAATCCCTTCCCATTTACTCCCACAGTACACAATCCCAATTGATCAAACCCCTTCCCTTCACTCTCACTGTACACAATCCCAATGGACTAAACCCCTTCCCATTCACTCCCACTGTACACAATCCCAATGGATCAAATCCATTTCCCATTCACTCCCACTGTACACAATCCCAATGGATCAAATCCATTTCCCATTCACTCCCACTGTACACAATCCCAATGGATCAAATCCATTTCCCATTCACTCCCACTGAACAGGATCCCAATGGATCAAACCCCTTCCCATTCACTCCCACTGAACAGAATCCCAATGGAATAAATCTCTTCGCATTCACTCCCACTGTACCCAATCCCAATGGATGAAATCCCTTCCCATTCACTCCCACTGTATACAATCCCAATGGATCAAAACTCTTCCCATTTACTCCCACAGCACACAATCCCAATGGATCAAACTCCATCCCACTCACTCCCATTGTACTTAATCCCAATGGATAAAACCCGTTGCCATTCACTCCCACTGTACTCAATCCCAATGGATCAAATCGCTTCCCATTCACTCCCACTGTACACAATCCCAATGGATCAAAACTCTTTCCATTCACTCCCATTGTGCAGGATCCCAGTGGTTTAAAGCATTCCCATTTACTCCCAGTGGATCAAATCCTTTCCCATTCACTCCCACTGTACACAATCCCAATGGATCAAACCCCTTCCCATTCACTCCCGTTGTACACAATCCCAATGGATCAAACTCCTTCCCATTCACTCCCACTGGACACAATCCCAATGGATCAAAACTCTTCCCATTAACTCCCATAGTACACAATCCCAATGGATCAAACACCATCCCACTCACTTCCACTGCACACAATCGCAATGGATCAAAACCCTCCCCATTCACTCCCATTGAGCAGAATCCCAGTGGGTTCTAACCATTCCCATTTACTCCCACTGTACCCAATCCCAGTGGATCAAATCCCTTCCCATTTACTCCCACATTACACAATCCCAATGGATCAAACCCCTTCCCATTCACTCCCAATGAACAGAATCCCAATGGATCAAAACTCTTCCCATTCACTTCCTCTGTACACAATCCCAGTGGATCAAACCCTTCCCATTCACTCCCACTGTACACAATCCCAATGGATCAAATTCGTTCCCATTCACTCCCACTGTACACAATCCCAATGGATCAAATCCCTTCCCATTCACTCCCAGTGTCCACAATCCCAATGGATCAAATCCCTTCCCATTTACTCCCACTGTACACAATCCCAATGGAACAAAACTCTTCCCATTAACTCCCTCTGTACCCAATCCGAATGGATCAAACCCCTTCCCATTCACTCCCACTGTACTCAATCCCAATGGTTCAAATCCCTTCCCATTCACTCCCAGAGTACACAATCCCAATGGAGCAAACTCATTCCCATTCACTCCCACTGTCCACAATCCCAATGGATGAAAACTCGTCCAATCCACTCCCACTGTGCACAATCCCAATTGATCAAATTCCTTCCCGTTCGCTCCCACTTTGCACAAACGCAATGGAACAAAACCCTTCCCATTCACTCTCATTGTATCCAATCGCAATGGATTAAACCCCTTCCCATTCACTCTCATTGTACCCAATCGCAATGGATTAAACCCCTTCCCATTCACTCCCACTGTACACAATCCCAATGGATCAAAACTCTTCCCATTAACTCCCATAGTACACAATCCCAATGGATGAAACTCCATCCCACTCACTCCCATTTTACTTAATCCCAATGGATCAAACTCATTCCCTTTCACTTCCACTGCACACAATCCCAGTGGATCAAACCCCTTCCCATTCACTCCCACTGTACACAATCCCAATGGATCAAAACTCTTCCCATTCACTCCCACTGTACACAATCCCAATGGATCAAATCCCTTCCCATTCACTCCCAGTGTCCACAATCCCAATGGATCAAATCCCTTCCCATTTACTCCCACTGTACACAATCCCAATGGATCAAAACTCTTTCCATTAACTCCCTCTGTACCCAATCCCAATGGATCAAATCCCTTCCCATTCACTCCCACTGTGCACAATCCGAATAATCAAAACCCTTCCCATTCACTTCCTCAGTACACAATCCCAGTGGATCAAACCCCTTCCCATTCACTCCCCCTATGCACAATCCCAATTGATCAAATTCCTTCCCATTCACTCCCACTGTGCACAATCCCAATTGATCAAATTCCTTCCCGTTTGCTCCCACTTTGCACAAACGCAATGGATCAAAACCCTTCCCATTCACTCCCATTGTGCAGAATCCCAGTGGTTCGAACCATTCCCATTCACTCGCACTGTACAGAATCCCAACGGATCAAACCCCTTCCCATTCACTCTCATTGTACCCAATCCCAATGGATTAAACCACTTCCCATTCACTCCCACTGTACACAATCCCAATGGATCAAACTCCATCCCACTCACTCCCATTGTACTTAATCTCAATGGATCAAACATTCCCATTCATTTCCACTGTACACAATCGCAATGGATCCAAAGCCTTCCCATTCACTCCCACTGAACAGGATCCCAATGGATCAAACCCCTTCCCATTCACTCCCACTGAACAGAATCCCAATGGAATAAATCTCTTCGCATTCACTCCCACTGTACCCAATCCCAATGGATGAAATCCCTTCCCATTCACTCCCACTGTATACAATCCCAATGGATCAAAACTCTTCCCATTTACTCCCACAACACACAATCCCAATGGATCAAACTCCATCCCACTCACTCCCATTGTACTTAATCCCAATGGATAAAACCCGTTGCCATTCACTCCCACTGTACACAATCCCAATGGATCAAACTCAATCCCATTCACTCCCACTGTACTCAATCCCAATGGATCAAATCGCTTCCCATTCACTCCCCACTGTACACAATCCCAATGGATCAAAACTCTTCCCATTCACTCCCATTGTGCAGGATCCCAGTGGTTGAAAGCATTCCCAATTATTCCCACTGTACCCAATCCCAGTGGATCAAATCTTTTCCCATTCACTCCCACTGGACACAATTCCAATGGATCGAAACTCTTCCCATTAACTCCCATAGTACACAATCCCAATGGATGAAACTCCATCCCACTCACTCCCATTTTACTTAATCCCAATGGATCAAACTCATTCCCTTTCACTTCCACTGCACACAATCCCAGTGGATCAAACCCCTTCCCATTCACTCCCACTGTACACAATCCCAATGGATCAAAACTCTTCCCATTCACTCCCACTGTACACAATCCCAATGGATCAAATCCCTTCCCATTCACTCCCAGTGTCCACAATCCCAATGGATCAAATCCCTTCCCATTTACTCCCACTGTACACAATCCCAATGGATCAAAACTCTTTCCATTAACTCCCTCTGTACCCAATCCCAATGGATCAAATCCCTTCCCATTCACTCCCACTGTGCACAATCCGAATAATCAAAACCCTTCCCATTCACTTCCTCAGTACACAATCCCAGTGGATCAAACCCCTTCCCATTCACTCCCCCTATGCACAATCCCAATTGATCAAATTCCTTCCCATTCACTCCCACTGTGCACAATCCCAATTGATCAAATTCCTTCCCGTTTGCTCCCACTTTGCACAAACGCAATGGATCAAAACCCTTCCCATTCACTCCCATTGTACAGAATCCCAGTGGTTCGAACCATTCCCATTCACTCGCACTGTACAGAATCCCAACGGATCAAACCCCTTCCCATTCACTCTCATTGTACCCAATCCCAATGGATTAAACCACTTCCCATTCACTCCCACTGCACACAATCCCAATGGATCAAACTCCATCCCACTCACTCCCATTGTACTTAATCTCAATGGATCAAACATTCCCATTCATTTCCACTGTACACAATCGCAATGGATCCAAAGCCTTCCCATTCACTCCCACTGAACAGGATCCCAATGGATCAAACCCCTTCCCATTCACTCCCACTGAACAGAATCCCAATGGAATAAATCTCTTCGCATTCACTCCCACTGTACCCAATCCCAATGGATGAAATCCCTTCCCATTCACTCCCACTGTATACAATCCCAATGGATCAAAACTCTTCCCATTTACTCCCACAACACACAATCCCAATGGATCAAACTCCATCCCACTCACTCCCATTGTACTTAATCCCAATGGATAAAACCCGTTGCCATTCACTCCCACTGTACACAATCCCAATGGATCAAACTCAATCCCATTCACTCCCACTGTACTCAATCCCAATGGATCAAATCGCTTCCCATTCACTCCCCACTGTACACAATCCCAATGGATCAAAACTCTTCCCATTCACTCCCATTGTGCAGGATCCCAGTGGTTGAAAGCATTCCCAATTATTCCCACTGTACCCAATCCCAGTGGATCAAATCTTTTCCCATTCACTCCCACTGGACACAATTCCAATGGATCAAAACTCTTCCCATTAACTCCCATAGTACACAATCCCAATGGATGAAACTCCATCCCACTCACTCCCATTTTACTTAATCCCAATGGATCAAACTCATTCCCTTTCACTTCCACTGCACACAATCCCAGTGGATCAAACCCCTTCCCATTCACTCCCACTGTACACAATCCCAATGGATCAAAACTCTTCCCATTCACTCCCACTGTACACAATCCCAATGGATCAAATCCCTTCCCATTCACTCCCAGTGTCCACAATCCCAATGGATCAAATCCCTTCCCATTTACTCCCACTGTACACAATCCCAATGGATCAAAACTCTTTCCATTAACTCCCTCTGTACCCAATCCCAATGGATCAAATCCCTTCCCATTCACTCCCACTGTGCACAATCCGAATAATCAAAACCCTTCCCATTCACTTCCTCAGTACACAATCCCAGTGGATCAAACCCCTTCCCATTCACTCCTCCTATGCACAATCCCAATTGATCAAATTCCTTCCCATTCACTCCCACTGTGCACAATCCCAATTGATCAAATTCCTTCCCGTTTGCTCCCACTTTGCACAAGCGCAATGGATCAAAACCCTTCCCATTCACTCCCATTGTGCAGAATCCCAGTGGTTCGAACCATTCCCATTCACTCGCACTGTACAGAATCCCAACGGATCAAACCCCTTCCCATTCACTCTCATTGTACCCAATCCCAATGGATTAAACCACTTCCCATTCACTCCCACTGTACACAATCCCAATGGATCAAACTCCATCCCACTCACTCCCATTGTACTTAATCTCAATGGATCAAACATTCCCATTCATTTCCACTGTACACAATCGCAATGGATCCAAAGCCTTCCCATTCACTCCCACTGAACAGGATCCCAATGGATCAAACCCCTTCCCATTCACTCCCACTGAACAGAATCCCAATGGAATAAATCTCTTCGCATTCACTCCCACTGTACCCAATCCCAATGGATGAAATCCCTTCCCATTCACTCCCACTGTATACAATCCCAATGGATCAAAACTCTTCCCATTTACTCCCACAACACACAATCCCAATGGATCAAACTCCATCCCACTCACTCCCATTGTACTTAATCCCAATGGATAAAACCCGTTGCCATTCACTCCCACTGAACTCAATCCCAATGGATCAAATCGCTTCCCATTCACTCCCACTGTACACAATCCCAATGGATCAAAACTCTTTCCATTCACTCCCATTGTGCAGGATCCCAGTGGTTTAAAGCATTCCCATTTACTCCCACTGTACCCAATCCCAGTGGATCAAATCCTTTCCCATTCACTCCCACTGTACACAATCCCAATGGATCAAACTCCTTCCCATTCACTCCCACTGGACACAATCCCAATGGATCAAAACTCTTCCCATTCACTCCCATAGTACACAATCGCAATGGATCAAAATCCTCCCCATTCACTCCCATTGAGCAGAATCCCAGTGGGTTCTAACCATTCCCATTTACTCCCACTGTACCCAATCCCAGTGGATCAAATCACTTCCCATTTACTCCCACATTACACAATCCCAATGGATCAAACCCCTTCCCATTCACTCCCAATGAACAGAATCCCAATGGATCAAAACTCTTCCCATTCACTTCCTCTGTACACAATCCCAGTGGATCAAACCCTTCCCATTCACTCCCACTGTACACAATCCCAATGGATCAAATTCGTTCCCATTCACTCCCACTGTACACAATCCCAATGGATCAAATCCCTTCCCATTCACTCCCAGTGTCCACAATCCCAATGGATCAAATCCCTTCCCATTTACTCCCACTGTACACAATCCCAATGGAACAAAACTCTTCCCATTAACTCCCTCTGTACCCAATCCGAATGGATCAAACCCCTTCCCATTCACTCCCACTGTACTCAATCCCAATGGTTCAAATCCCTTCCCATTCACTCCCAGAGTACACAATCCCAATGGAGCAAACTCATTCCCATTCACTCCCACTGTCCACAATCCCAATGGATGAAAACTCGTCCAATCCACTCCCACTGTGCACAATCCCAATTGATCAAATTCCTTCCCGTTCGCTCCCACTTTGCACAAACGCAATGGAACAAAACCCTTCCCATTCACTCTCATTGTACCCAATCGCAATGGATTAAACCCCTTCCCATTCACTCTCATTGTACCCAATCGCAATGGATTAAACCCCTTCCCATTCACTCCCACTGTACACAATCCCAATGGATCAAAACTCTTCCCATTTACTCCCACAGCACACAATCCCAATGGATCAAACTCCATCCCACTCACTCCCATTGTACTTAATCCCAATGGATAAAACCCGTTGCCATTCACTCCCACTGTACACAATCCCAATGGATCAAACTCAATCCCATTCACTCCCACTGTACTCAATCCCAATGGATCAAATCGCTTCCCATTCACTCCCACTGTACACAATCCCAATGGATCAAAACTCTTCCCATTCACTCCCATTGTGCAGGATCCCAGTGGTTGAAAGCATTCCCAATTATTCCCACTGTACCCAATCCCAGTGGATCAAATCTTTTCCCATTCACTCCCACTGGACACAATTCCAATGGATCAAAACTCTTCCCATTAACTCCCATAGTACACAATCCCAATGGATGAAACTCCATCCCACTCACTCCCATTTTACTGAATCCCAATGGATCAAACTCATTCCCTTTCACTTCCACTGCACACAATCCCAGTGGATCAAACCCCTTCCCATTCACTCCCACTGTACACAATCCCAATGGATCAAAACTCTTCCCATTCACTCCCACTGTACACAATCCCAATGGATCAAATCCCTTCCCATTCACTCCCAGTGTCCACAATCCCAATGGATCAAATCCCTTCCCATTTACTCCCACTGTACACAATCCCAATGGATCAAAACTCTTTCCATTAACTCCCTCTGTACCCAATCCCAATGGATCAAATCCCTTCCCATTCACTCCCACTGTGCACAATCCGAATAATCAAAACCCTTCCCATTCACTTCCTCAGTACACAATCCCAGTGGATCAAACCCCTTCCCATTCACTCCCCCTATGCACAATCCCAATTGATCAAATTCCTTCCCATTCACTCCCACTGTGCACAATCCCAATTGATCAAATTCCTTCCCGTTTGCTCCTACTTTGCACAAACGCAATGGATCAAAACCCTTCCCATTCACTCCCATTGTGCAGAATCCCAGTGGTTCGAACCATTCCCATTCACTCGCACTGTACAGAATCCCAACGGATCAAACCCCTTCCCATTCACTCTCATTGTACCCAATCCCAATGGATTAAACCACTTCCCATTCACTCCCACTGTACACAATCCCAATGGATCAAACTCCATCCCACTCACTCCCATTGTACTTAATCTCAATGGATCAAACATTCCCATTCATTTCCACTGTACACAATCGCAATGGATCCAAAGCCTTCCCATTCACTCCCATTGTGCAGAATCCCAGTGGTTCTAACCATTCCCATTTATTCCCACTGGACCCAATCCCAATGGGATCAAACCCCTTCCCATTGACTCCCACTGTACCCAATCCCAGTGGATCAAATCCCTTCCCATTTACTCCCACAGTACACAATCTCAATTGATCAAACCCCTTCCCTTCACTCCCAATGAACAGAATCCCGATGGATCAAAACTCTTCCCATTCACTCCCACTGTACACAATCCGAATGGATCAAACTCCTTCCCATTCACTCCCACTGTACACAATCCCAATGGATCAAAACTCTTCCCATTCACTCCCACAGTACACAATCCCAATGGATCAAACCCCTTCCCATTCACTTCCTCTGCACACAATCCCAGTGGATCAAACCCCTTCCCATTCACTCCCAATGGACACAATCCCAATGGATCAAATCCCTTCCCATTCACTCCCATTGTCCACAATCCCAATGTATCAAATCCCTTCCCATTTACTCCCACTGTACACAATCCCAATGGATCAAAACTCTTCCCATTAACTCCCTCTGTACCCAATCCCAATGGATCAAACCCCTTCCCATTCACTCCCACTGTACTCAATCCCAATGGATCAAATCCCTTCCCATTCACTCCCAGAGTACACAATCCCAATGGATCAAACTCATTCCCATTCACTCCCATTGTCCACAATCCCAATGGATGAAAACTCTTCCAATCCACTCCCACTGTGCACAATCCCAATGGATCAAACCTCTTCCCATTCACCCCAACTGTACACAATCCCAATGGATCAAATTCCTTCCCGTTCGCTCCCACTTTGCACAAACGCAATGGAACAAAACCCTTCCCATTCACTCTCATTGTACCCAATCCCAATGGATTAAACCCCTTCCCATTCACTCCCACTGTACACAATCCCAATGGATCAAATCCCTTCTCATTCACTCCCACTGTACACAATCCCAATGGATCAAACCACTTCCCATTCACTCCCACTGAACAGAATCCCAATGGAATAAATCTCTTCACATTCACCCCCACTGTACACAATTCCAAGGGATCCAACTCATTCCCATTCAATCCCACTATACACAATCCCAATGGATGAAAACTCTTCCAATCAACTCCCACTGTACACAATCCCAATGGATCAAACCTCTTCCCATTCACCCCAACTGTACACAATCCCAATGGATAAAACTCCTTCCCATTCACTCCCCCTGTAGGCACTCCCATTGGATCAAATTCCTTCCCATTCTCTCCCACTGTGCACAATCCCAACGGATCTAAACCACTTCCCATTCACTCCCACTGTACAGAATCCTAATGGATCAAACCCCTTCCCATTCGCTCCCACTGTACACAATCCGAATGGATCAAACCCCTTCCCATTCACTCCCACTGTACACAATCCAAATGGACTAAACCCCTTCCCATTCACTCCCACTGAACAGAATCCCAATGGAATAAATCTCTTTGCATTCACTCCCACTGTACCCAATCCCAATGGATGAAATCCCTTCCCATTCACTCCCACTGTATACATTCCCAATGGATCAAAACTCTTCCCATTCACTCCCATAGTACACAATCCCAATGGATCAAATTCCTTCCCATTCACTCCCACAGTACACAATCCCAATGGATCAAACTCCATCCCACTCGCTCCCATTGTACTCAATCCCAATGGTTCAAATCGCTTCCCATTCACTCCCACTGGACACAATCCCAATGGATCAAAACTCTTCCCATTCACTCCCACTGTACACAATCCCAATGGATCAAATCCCTTCCCATTTACTCCCACAGTACACAATCCCAATTGATAAAACCCCTTCCCATTCACTCCCAATGAACAGAATCCCGATGGATCAAACTCCTTCCCATTCACTCCCACTGTACACAATCCCAATGGATCAAAACTCTTCCCATTCACTCCCACAGTACACAATCCCAATGGATCAAACCCCTTCCCATTCACTTCCTCTGTACACAATCCCAGTGGATCAAACCCCTTCCCATTCACTCCCAATGGACACAATCCCAATGGATCAAATCCCTTCCCATTCACTCCCATTGTCCACAATCCCAATGGATCAAATCCCTTCCCATTTACTCCCACTGTACACAATCCCAATGGATCAAAACTCTTCCCATTAACTCCCTCGGTACCCAATCCCAATGGATCAAACCCCTTCCCATTCACTCCCACTGTACTCAATCCCAATGGATCAAATCCCTTCCCATTCACTCCCAGAGTACACAATCCCAATGGATCAAACTCATTCCCATTCACTCCCATTGTCCACAATCCCAATGGATGAAAACTCTTCCAATCCACTCCCACTGTGCACAATCCCAATGGATCAAACCTCTTCCCATTCACCCCAACTGTACACAATCCCAATGGATCAAATTCCTTCCCGTTCGCTCCCACTTTGCACAAACGCAATGGAACAAAACCCTTCCCATTCACTCTCATTGTACCCAATCCCAATGGATTAAACCCCTTCCCATTCACTCCCACTGTACACAATCCCAATGGATCAAAACTCTTCCCATTCACTCCCACTGTACACAATCCCAATGGATCAAACCCCTTCCCATTCACTCCCACTGTACTCAATCCCAATGGATCAAATCCCTTCCCATTCACTCCCACTGTACACAATCCCAATGGATCAAACCCCTTCCCATTCACTCCCACTGAACAGAATCCCAATGGAATAAATCTCTTCACATTCACCCCCACTGTACACAATTCCAAGGGATCCAACTCATTCCCATTCACTCCCACTATACACAATCCCAATGGATGAAACCTCTTCCCATTCACTCCCCCTGTCGGCACTCCCATTGGATCAAATTCCTTCCCATTCTCTCCCACTGTGCACAATCCCAACGGATCTAATCCCTTCCCATTCACTCCCACTGTACAGAATCCCAATTAATCAAACCCCTTCCCTCCCACCATACACAATCCCATTGGACCAAATCACTTCCCATTCACTCCACCGGTATAGAATCCCAATGGATCAAATCCCTTCCCATTCACTCCCACTGTACACAATCCCAATGGATCAAATCCATTACCCATTCACTCCCACTGTACACAATCCCAATGGATCAAATCCATTTCCCATTCACTCCCACTGAACAGAATCCCAATGGAATAAATCTCTTCGCATTCACTCCCACTGTACACAATCCCAATGGATGAAATCCCTTCCCATTCACTCCCACTGTACACAATCCCAATGGATGAAATCCCTTCCCATTCACTCCCACTGTACACAATCCCAAGGGATCGAACTCATTCCCATTCACTCCCATTGTGCACAATCCCAATGGATGAAAACTCTTCCAATTCACTCCCACTGTGCACAATCCCAATGGATCAAACCCCTTCCCATTCACTCCCACTGTACACAATCCCAATGGATCAAACCCATCCGTCCTGTCCAGCTCCTGATTCCAATTTGTGACCATGTCCTCACAATATCTGTTGTCCAGCCCATCGCTCCGATTCCAGTCTGATTATTACCCAACTTCCCCATGAAACCGCCAAGTATCTCATGGTTCACTCACCTCTCTCCAACCGATATACTTTGCTCGCAGATCTGTGCTGCTTCTGTTGAGACAATGTTGCTCTGTGAATGATTACATGGTCTGTGTGGGATAAGGATTAATTATCCTGGTTATTTTTATCCATCGTTTACTTGACTCCACAGCAAAGAAAAAAATTCTGAGTTTTTCAGGATTTAGCTTTTGGCTGCAGTTCCAGAGAGGGGAGGATGTGAGTGAACTTGACCAAGACTCTAACCCCAGGGTTTACTACCACAAGGGAAGAGGAACAAGGAAAATTGCTCGAACAATCCTCGGCCTATCTCAAATATCTCCCCATATCAGTAATCCCACCATCTCCCCATATCAGTAATCCCACCATCTCCCCATATCAGTAATCCCACCATCTCCCCATATCAGTAATCCCACCATCTCCCCATATCAGTATCCCACCATCTCCCCATATCAGTAATCCCACCATCTCCCCAGATCAGTAATCCCACCATCTCCCCATATCAGTAATCCCACCATCTCCCCATATCAGTAATCCCACCATCTCCCCAGATCAGTAATCCCACCATCTCCCCATATCAGTAATCCGACCATCTCCCCATATCAGTAATCCCACCATCTCCCCATATCAGTAATCCCACCATCTCCCCATATCAGTAATCCGACCATCTCCCCATATCAGTAATCCCACCACCCCACCATCTCCCCATATCAGTAATCCGACCACCCCTCCATCTCCCCATATCAGTAATCCCACCACCCCTCCGTCTCCCCATATCAGTAATCCCACCACCCCACCATCTCCCCATATCAGTAATCCCACCACCCCACCATCTCCCCATATCAGTAATCCCACCACCCCACCATCTCCCCATATCAGTAATCCCACCATCCCTCCGTCTCCCCATATCAGTAATCCCACCACCCCTCCATCTCCCCATATCAGTAATCCCACCACCCCTCCATCTCCCCAGATCAGTAATCCCACCACCCCACCTTCTCCCCATATCAGTAATCCCACCACCCCACCATCTCCCCATATCAGTAATCCCACCACCCCACCATCTACCCATATCAGTAATCCCACCACCCCTCCGTCTCCCCATATCAGTAATCCCACCACCCCAACATCTCCCCATATCAGTAATCCCACCACCCCTCCGTCTCCCCATATCAGTAATCCCACCACCCCTCCGTCTCCCCATATCAGTAATCCCACCACCCCTCCATCTCCCCATATCAGTAATCCCACCACCCCAACATCTCCCCATATCAGTAATCCCACCACCCCACCATCTCCCCATATCAGTAATCCCACCACCCCAACATCTCCCCATATCAGTAATCCCACCACCCCTCCGTCTCCCCATATCAGTAATCCCACCACCCCACCATCTCCCCATATCAGTAATCCCACCACCCCTCCGTCTCCCCATATCAGTAATCCCACCACCCCACCATCTCCCTATATCAGTAATCCCACCACCCCTCCATCTCCCTATATCAGTAATCCCACCACCCCTCCGTCTCCCCATATCAGTAATCCCACCTCCCCAACATCTCCCCATATCAGTAATCCCACCACCCCTCCATCTCCCTATATCAGTAATCCCACCACCCCTCCATCTCCCCATATCAGTAATCCCACCACCCCTCCGTCTCCCTATATCAGTAATCCCACCACCCCACCATCTCCTCATATCAGTAACCCCACCACCCCACCATCTCCCCATATCAGTAATCCCACCACCCCAACATCTCCCCATATCAGTAATCCCACCACCCCTCCGTCTCCCCATATCAGTAATCCCACCACCCCTCCATCTCCCTATATCAGTAATCCCACCACCCCTCCATCTCCCCATATCAGTAACCCCACCACCCCTCCATCTCCCTATATCAGTAATCCCACCACCCCCACCATCTCCCCATATCAGTGATCCCTCAGTCACACCATCTCCCCTCCTTCTCCCTTATCAGTAATCTCACCGTCCCACCATCTCCCCATATCAGTAATCCCACCATCTCCCCAGATCAGTAATCCCACCATCTCCCCATATCAGTAATCCCACCATCTCCCCATATCAGTAATCCCACCATCTCCCCAGATCAGTAATCCCACCATCTCCCCAGATCAGTAATCCCACCATCTCCCCATATCAGTAATCCCACCATCTCCCCATATCAGTAATCCCACCATCTCCCCATATCAGTAATCCCACCATCTCCCCATATCAGTAATCCCACCATCTCCCCATATCAGTAATCCCACCATCTCCCCATATCAGTAATCCCACCATCTCCCCATATCAGTAATCCCACCATCTCCCCATATCAGTAATCCCACCATCTCCCCATATCAGTAATCCCACCATCTCCCCATATCAGTAATCCCACCATCTCCCCATATCAGTAATCCCACCATCTCCCCATATCAGTAATCCCACCATCTCCCCAGATCAGTAATCCCACCATCTCCCCATATCAGTAATCCCACCATCTCCCCAGATCAGTAATCCCACCATCTCCCCATATCAGTAATCCCACCATCTCCCCAGATCAGTAATCCCACCATCTCCCCATATCAGTAATCCCACCATCTCCCCAGATCAGTAATCCCACCATCTCCCCATATCAGTAATCCCACCATCTCCCCATATCAGTAATCCCACCATCTCCCCAGATCAGTAATCCCACCATCTCCCCATATCAGTAATCCCACCATCTCCCCATATCAGTAATCCCACCATCTCCCCATATCAGTAATCCCACCATCTCCCCAGATCAGTAATCCCACCTTCTCCCCATATCAGTAATCCCACCATCTCCCCATATCAGTAATCCCACCATCTCCCCAGATCAGTAATCCCACCATCTCCCCAGATCAGTAATCCCACCATCTCCCCAGATCAGTAATCCCACCATCTCCCCATATCAGTAATCCCACCATCTCCCCAGATCAGTAATCCCACCTTCTCCCTATATCAGTAATCCCACCATCTCCCCAGATCAGTAATCCCACCTTCTCCCCATATCTGCAATTCCACCACACGTCCTTCTCCCCATATCAGTAATCCCACCACCCCTCCTTCTCCCCATATCAGTAATCCCACCAACCCACCTTCTCCCATATCAGTAATCACACCACCCCACCATCTCCCCATATCCGGAATCCTACCACCCCTTCTCCCCATATCTGTAATCCCACTGTCCCCCTTCTTCCCATATCAGTAATCCCACCATCCCACCTTCTCTCCACATCTGTAATCCCACCACCCCTCCTTCTCCCCAAATCTGTAATTCCACCATCCCACCCTCTACCCATATCTGTAATTCCTTCACCCTGCCTTCTCCCCAATCACATTTACCAACCTCTCCCCGTATCCCTCGTTCCCCCCCACCCCCTTATCCCTATATCCTTCAATCCGACCTCCCCATCTCTCCCCAAATTGCTCAATCCCACCTCCCCATTTTCAACGTATCCCCAATCCCACCTCCTCATCTCTCACCATATCCCCAATCCCACCTCCCCATATCTCACCGTATCCCCAATCCCACCTCCCCATCTTTCACCATCTCCCCATCTCTCCCCATATCCCCAATCCCACCTCCCCATATCTCACCGTATCCCCAATCCCACCTCTCCATCTCTCACCATATCCCCAATCCCTGCTCCCCATCTCTCACCATATCCCCAATCCCACCTCCCCATCTCTCACCATATCCCCAATCCCACCTCCCCATATCTCACCGTATCCCCAATCCCTGCTCCCCATCTCTCACCATATCCCCAATCCCAGCTCCCCATCTCTCACCATATCCCCAATCCCTGCTCCCCATCTCTCACCATATCCCCAATCCCAGCTCCCCATCTCTCCCCATATCCCCAATCCCTCCTCCCCATCTCTCCCCAATCCCAACTCCCCATCTCTCACCACATCCCCAATCCCAGCTCCCCATCTCTCACCCTATCCCCAATCCCACCTCCCCATCTCTCACCATATCCCCAATCCCAGCTCCCCATCTCTCACCATATCCCCAATCCCAGCTCCCCATCTCTCACCCTATCCCCAATCCCACCTCCCCATCTCTCACCATATCCCCAATCCCAGCTCCCCATCTCTCCCCATATCCCCAATCCCACCTCCCCATCTCTCACCACATCCCCAATCGCTCCTCCCCATCTCTCCCCATATCCCCAATCCCACCTCCCCATCTCTCCCCATATCCCCAATCCCTCCTCCCCATCTCTCCCCATATCCCCAATCCCTCCTCCCCATCTCTCCCCATATCCCCAATCCCACCTCCCCATCTCTCACCACATCCCCAATCCCTCCTCCCCATCTCTCCCCATAGCCCCAATCCCAGCTCCCCATCTCTCCCCTTATCCCCAATCCCAGCTCCCCATCTCTCCCCTTATCCCCAATCCCAGCTCCCCATCTCTCACCGTATCCCCAATCCCACCTCCCCATCTCTCACCGTATCCCCAATCCCTCCTCCCCATCTCTCCCCATATCCCCAATCCCACCTCCCCATATCTCACCGTATCCCCAATCCCACCTCCCCATCTCTCACCGTATCCCCAATCCCTCCTCCCCATATCCCCAATCCCACCTCCCCATCTCTCACCCTATCCCCAATCCCACCTCCCCATCTCTCACCCTATCCCCAATCCCACCTCCCCATCTCTCACCCTATCCCCAATCCCAGCTCCCCATCTCTCACCCTTTCCCCAATCCCACCTCCCCATCTCTCACCATATCCCCAATCCCACCTCCCCATCTCTCACCATATCCCCAATCCCACCTCCCCATCTCTCACCATATCCCCAATCCCAGCTCCCCATCTCTCACCCTATCCCCAATCCCACCTCCCCATCTCTCACCATATCCCCAATCCCACCTCCCCATCTCTCCCCCTAGCCCCAATCCCACCTCCCCATCTCTCACCATATCCCCAATCCCAGCTCCCCATCTCTCACCATATCCCCAATCCCACCTCCCCATCTCTCACCCTATCCCCAATCCCACCTCCCCATCTCTCACCCTATCCCCAATCCCACCTCCCCATCTCTCACCCTATCCCCAATCCCACCTCCCCATCTCTCACCCTATCCCCAATCCCACCTCCCCATCTCTCACCATCTCTCACCATATCCCCAATCCCACCTCCCCGTCTCTCACCATATCCCCAATCCCACCTCCCCATCTCTCACCATATCCCCAATCCCACCTCCCCATCTCTCACCCTATCCCCAATCCCACCTCCCCATCTCTCACCCTATCCCCAATCCCACCTCCCCATCTCTCACCATCTCTCACCATATCCCCAATCCCACCTCCCCGTCTCTCACCCTATCCCCAATCCCACCTCCCCGTCTCTCACCCTATCCCCAATCCCACCTCCCCGTCTCTCACCATATCCCCAATCCCACCTCCCCATCTCTCACCATATCCCCAATCCCACCTCCCCATCTCTCACCCTATCCCCAATCCCACCTCCCCATCTCTCACCCTATCCCCAATCCCACCTCCCCATCTCTCACCCTATCCCCAATCCCACCTCCCCATCTCTCACCCTATCCCCAATCCCTGATCCCCATCTCTCACCCTATCCCCAATCCCAGCTCCCCATCTCTCACCCTATCCCCAATCCCACCTCCCCATCTCTCACCCTATCCCCAATCCCACCTCCCCATGTCTCACTATATCCCCAATCCCACCTCCCCATCTCTCACCCTATCCCCAATCCCAGCTCCCCATCTCTCACCCTTTCCCCAATCCCACCTCCCCATCTCTCACCATATCCCCAATCCCACCTCCCCATCTCTCACCATATCCCCAATCCCACCTCCCCATCTCTCACCATATCCCCAATCCCACCTCCCCATCTCTCACCATATCCCCAATCCCAGCTCCCCATCTCTCACCCTATCCCCAATCCCACCTCCCCATCTCTCACCATATCCCCAATCCCACCTCTCCATCTCTCCCCCTAGCCCCAATCCCACCTCCCCATCTCTCACCATATCCCCAATCCCAGCTCCTCATCTCTCACCATATCCCCAATCCCACCTCCCCATCTCTCACCCTATCCCCAATCCCACCTCCCCATCTCTCACCCTATCCCCAATCCCACCTCCCCATCTCTCACCCTATCCCCAATCCCACCTCCCCATCTCTCACCCTATCCCCAATCCCACCTCCCCATCTCTCACCATCTCTCACCATATCCCCAATCCCACCTCCCCGTCTCTCACCATATCCCCAATCCCACCTCCCCATCTCTCACCATATCCCCAATCCCACCTCCCCATCTCTCACCCTATCCCCAATCCCACCTCCCCATCTCTCACCATCTCTCACCATATCCCCAATCCCACCTCCCCGTCTCTCACCCTATCCCCAATCCCACCTCCCCATCTCTCACCCTTTCCCCAATCCCACCTCCCCATCTCTCCCCGTATCCCCAATCCCACCTCCCCATCTCTCCCCATATCCCCAATCCCACCTCCCCATCTCTCCCCATATCCCCAATCCCAGCTCCCCATCTCTCACCATATCCCCAATCCCACCTCCCCATCTCTCACCATATCCCCAATCCCACCTCCCCATCTCTCACCCTATCCCCAATCCCACCTCCCCATCTCTCACCCTATCCCCAATCCCTGCTCCCCATCTCTCACCCTATCCCCAATCCCAGCTCCCCATCTCTCACCCTATCCCCAATCCCACCTCCCCATCTCTCACTATATCCCCAATCCCACCTCCCCATCTCTCACCCTATCCCCAATCCCAGCTCCCCATCTCTCCCCATATCCCCAATCCCACCTCCCTATCTCTCACCATATCCCCAATCCCACCTCCCCATCTCTCACCATATCCCCAATCCACCCCTCCCCATCTCTCACCATATCCCCAATCCCAGCTCCCCATCTCTCACCATATCCCCAATCCCACCCATCCCCATCCATCTCTCACCATATCCCCAATCCCAGCTCCCCATCTCTCCCCATATCCCCAATCCCAGCTCCCCATATCTCCCCATATCCCCAATCCCACCTCCCCATCTCTCACCATATCCCCAATCCCAGCTCCCCATCTCTCACCATATCCCCAATCCCTCCTCCCCATCTCTCCCCATATCCCCAATCCCACCTCCCCATCTCTCCCCATATCCCCAATCCCACCTCCCCATCTCTCACCATATCCCCAATCCCACCTCCCCATCTCTCACCATATCCCCAATCCCTCCTCCCCATCTCTCACCATATCCCCAATCCCACCTCCCCATCTCTCACCATATCCCCAATCCCACCTCCCCATCTCTCACCATATCCCCAATCCCACCTCCCCATCTCTCACCATATCCCCAATCCCACCTCCCCATCTCTCACCCTATTCCCAATCCCACCTCCCCATCTCTCACCCTATCCCCAATCCCTGCTCCCCATCTCTCACCCTATCCCCAATCCCAGCTCCCCATCTCTCACCCTATCCCCAATCCCACCTCCCCATCTCTCACCATATCCCCAATCCCACCTCCCCATCTCTCACCCTATCCCCAATCCCAGCTCCCCATCTCTCCCCATATCCCCAATCCCACCTCCCTATCTCTCACCATATCCCCAATCCCACCTCCCCATCTCTCACCATATCCCCAATCCCACCTCCCCATCTCTCACCATATCCCCAATCCCACCTCCCCATCTCTCACCATATCCCCAATCCCAGCTCCCCATCTCTCACCATATCCCCAATCCCACCTCCCCATCTCTCACCATATCCCCAATCCCAGCTCCCCATCTCTCCCCATATCCCCAATCCCAGCTCCCCATCTCTCACCATATCCCCAATCCCACCTCCCCATCTCTCCCCATATCCCCAATCCCACCTCCCCATCTCTCACCATATCCCCAATCCCAGCTCCCCATCTCTCACCCTATCCCCAATCCCTCCTCCCCATCTCTCCCCATATCCCCAATCCCACCTCCCCATCTCTCACCATATCCCCAATCCCTCCTCCCCATCTCTCCCCATATCCCCATACCAATCCCAGAGGAGTGGATTCGAGGGTCCCCCTCTCTGGGGGACTGGGTGGAGTTGTGAGTCAATCACTGACCTTTCAGACTCTGGGACCGGGGCTCAGTGGGGATTAACGGTCACTCTCTCA
>NW_027139758.1:87500-95000 GCF_035084215.1 Heptranchias perlo | reverse complement strand
AGTGACAGCGAAAGGCTGCGCACCGCTTTCCGCCTGCTAACTCGGCGTCCGTGAGACCGACCGACTCCGCTTTACCGCCGGAGCTAGAGTGGGGCAAGGGGCACGGTTGAGTACCGGAAGGATGACGTTCGCACACCGGGAAGTCGACTAGCGGGCCGCCGAAAGCGAGCTCGGGGCCCCGGTTTGTCCGTCCCACCCGGAGGCCCATATCTCCGGAAGGCACAGGCCGATTTCCACCGGGTATGGCTCGTTGTGTGCGGCCGGACCAGGCGCAGCGGACGGTACCGAGCACTCGGAGGTCGGGCGCTGCCCGCCGGAGGTACAGCGAAAGGCTGCAAACCACTTTCCGCCGCCTCCCTCCGCGGGCGTGAGACCGACGGTCGTCGGGTTTAGTTCCGCGGCTAGAGCAGGACGAGGGGCAGCGAACGGTACCGGAACGAACCCGGTCGCACACCGGGAAGTCGAGTGCCGGGTCTCGAAACGGAGCCGGGTCGGCCCAGTTTAAAACGGAGAAGAGAGTGCTGCCCTCTGCGGGTGAAAACATGGAAGTACGTTGGTTAATGATTTCCAGTTCACCCCGCTTGGTCAGGCCCACTCGGAGGCGGATAACTCCGGAACGCCGAGGCCGATTTCCTCCGGGTATGGCTCGTTGCGTGCGGCAGGAGGAGGCGCAGCGTTCGGTACCGAGCACTCGGAGGTGCGGTGCTGCCCGCCGGAGTGACAGCGAAAGGCTGCGCACCCCTTTCCGCCTGCTAACTCGGCGTCCGTGAGACCGACCGACTCCGCTTTAGCACCGGAGCTAGAGTGGGGCAAGGGGCACCGAAGGGTACCGGAACGATGACGTTCGCACACCGGGAAGTCGAGTGCCGGGCCGCCGAAAGCGAGCAGGGTGCCACCGCTCGGGGCCCCGGTTTGTCCGTCCCACCCGGAGGCCCATATCTCCGGAAGGCACAGGCCGATTTCCTCCGGGTATGGCTCGTTGTGTGCGGCCGGACCAGGCGCAGCGGACGGTACCGAGCACTCGGAGGTCGGGCGCTGCCCGCCGGAGGTACAGCGAAAGGCTGCAAACCACTTTCCGCCGCCTCCCTCCGCGGGCGTGAGACCGACGGTCGTCGGGTTTAGTTCCGCGGCTAGAGCAGGACGAGGGGCAGCGAACGGTACCGGAACGAACCCGGTCGCACACCGGGAAGTCGAGTGCCGGGTCTCGAAACGGAGCCGGGTCGGCCCAGTTTAAAACGGAGAAGAGAGTGCTGCCCTCTGCGGGTGAAAACATGGAAGTACGTTGGTTAATGATTTCCAGTTCACCCCGCTTGGTCAGGCCCACTCGGAGGCGGATAACTCCGGAACGCCGAGGCCGATTTCCTCCGGGTATGGCTCGTTGCGTGCGGCAGGAGGAGGCGCAGCGTTCGGTACCGAGCACTCGGAGGTGCGGTGCTGCCCGCCGGAGTGACAGCGAAAGGCTGCGCACCCCTTTCCGCCTGCTAACTCGGCGTCCGTGAGACCGACCGACTCCGCTTTAGCACCGGAGCTAGAGTGGGGCAAGGGGCACCGAAGGGTACCGGAACGATGACGTTCGCACACCGGGAAGTCGAGTGCCGGGCCGCCGAAAGCGAGCAGGGTGCCACCGCTCGGGGCCCCGGTTTGTCCGTCCCACCCGGAGGCCCATATCTCCGGAAGGCACAGGCCGATTTCCTCCGGGTATGGCTCGTTGCGTGCGGCCGGACCAGGCGCAGCGGACGGTACCGAGCACTCGGAGGTCGGGCGCTGCCCGCCGGAGGTACAGCGAAAGGCTGCAAACCACTTTCCGCCGCCTCCCTCCGCGGGCGTGAGACCGACGGTCGTCGGGTTTGTTTCCGCGGCTAGAGCAGGACGAGGGGCAGCGAACGGTACCGGAAGGAACCCGGTCGCACACCGGGAAGTCGACTAGCGGGCCGCCGAAAGCGAGCACGGGGCCCCGGTTTGTCCGTCCCACCCGGAGGCCCATATCTCTGGAAGGCACAGGCCGATTTCCACCGGGTATGGCTCGTTGTGTGCGGCAGGACCAGGCGCAGCGGACGGTACCGAGCACTCGGAGGTCGGGCGCTGCCCGCCGGAGGTACAGCGAAAGGCTGCAAACCACTTTCCGCCACCTCCCTCCGCGGGCGTGAGACCGACGGTCGTCGGGTTTGTCTCCGCGGCTAGAGCAGGACGAGGGGCAGCGAACGGTACCGGAACGAACCCGGTCGCACACCGGGAAGTCGACCAGCGGGCCGCCGAAAGCGTGCTCGGGTCCCCGGTTTGTCTGTCCCACCCGGAGGCTGATATCTGAGGAAGTCCGAGGCCGATTTCCTCCGGCTAACTCGGCGGGCAATGTGTCCCCCCCCCACCATCTTCGGCTGATTACCGTGGCTGGACCGGATCAAGGAGCAACGGAACCGTGCCAGAACGACGTCGGTCGGACGGCGTGAACTGATAGTGCCGAGGCCGGAAACCGAGCCGGAAATGTGCACCGATTTATTGGTCCCACTCGCAGGCCCATATCTCCGGAAGGCCGAGGCCGATTTCCTCCGGGTATGGTTCGCTGCGTGCAGCCGGAAGGGGAGCAGCGGACGGCACTGAGCAGCCGGAGGTGCGGCGCTGCCCGCCGGAGCTGCAAGCGAAAGGCTGCGCACCGCTTTCCGCTGGCTAACTCGGCGGCCGTCAGGCCGACCGACTCCGCTTCAGCACGGGAGCTGGAGTCGGGCAAGGGGCACCGAAGGGTACCGGAAGGATCACGTTCGGACACCGGGAAGTCGAGTGCCGGGCCGCCGAAAGCGAGCTCGGGGCCCCGGTTTGTCCGTCCCACCCGGAGGCCCATATCTCGAGAAGGCACAGGCCGATTTCCTCCGGGTTTGGCTCGCTGCGTGCGGCCGGACGAGGCGCAGCGAACGGTACCGAGCACTCGGAGGTGCGGCGCTGCCCGCCGGAGGTACAGCGAAAGGCTGCAAACCGCTTTCCGCCTCCTCTCCCCCTCGGGCGTGAGACCGACGGTCGTCTGGTTTGCTTCCGCGGCAAGAGCAGGACGAGGGGCACCGAGCGGTACCAGAACGAACCCGGTCGCACACCGGGATGTCGAGTGCCCGGCCCAAACCCGCTACCCCCCCCCCCACCCGAAAGCGAGCCACGGTTTGTGGATTAAAAGTGAAGCGGCAAAGATTTGTAAAACAGCGTGAAATGATGAACCAGAAGCCCAAAGTAATGGTGGGAATAAAAGTTCCGAAATGTGAAATGGTGAACCAGAAGTTGTGTGAACTGTTTAACCCAAAGTGGCAAAAATGGATTAAAAGGGGTGAAATGATCGACCGCAAAGCAGGGCAAGCATTAAACAAGCAGCAGCATTTTTTAAAAAGGGACAAATGGTTTACCAGAATCCCAAAAGAATGCTCAGAGACTTAAGTGCCAAAGGGGAAATGGTTAACCAGTAGCTGGGTGAACTGTTTAACCAAAAGTGGGAAAAAGGATTAAAAGGGGTGAAATGATTAACCAGAAGGCGAAAGCAATGTGCCGCGTCAAAGTCCTAAAGGGGAAAAGGTTGACCATAAAGCAGGGAAATGATTAAACCAAAGCAGAAAAATTCAGTAAAAAGGGGCAAATGGTTAACCAGAAGTTGGGTGAACTGCTTAACCAAAAGTGGGAAAGAGGATTAAAAGGGGAGAAATGTTGAACCAGATGTCGAAAACAATGCGCGGCGATGAAGTCTGAAAGAGGAAAAGGTTGACCGCAAAGCAGGGAAAGGATTAAACAGAAGCAGCAATATCTTTTAAAAAGGGACAAATGGTGAACCAGAATCCCAAAAGAATGCTCAGAGACTTAAGTCCCAAAGGGGCAAATGGTTAACCAGAAGCTGGGTGAACTGTTTAACCAAAAGTGGGAAAAAGGATTAAAAGGGGTGAAATGATTAACCAGAAGGCGAAAGCAAAGTGCGGCGGCGAAGTCCTAAAGGAGAAAAGGTTGACCAGAAAGCAGGGAAACGATTAAACAAAAGCGGCAACATTTTTTAAAAAGTGGCAAATGGTTAACCAGAATCCCAAAATAATGCTCAGAGACTTAAGTCCCAAAGGGGCAAATGGTTAACCAGAAGCTGGGTGAACTGTTTAACCAAAAGTGGGAAAAAGGATTAAAATGTTGTGAAATGATTAACCAGAAGGCGAAAGCAAAGTGCGGCGGCGAAGTCCTAAAGGGGAAAAGGTTGACCATAAAGCAGGGAAATGATTAAACAAAAGCAGAAAAATTCAGTAAGAAGGGGCAAATGGTTAACCAGAAGCTGGTTGAACTGCTTAACCAAAAGTGGCAAAAAGGATTGAAAGGGGAGAAATGTTTAACCGGATGTCGTAAACAAGGTGCGGCGATGAAGTCGGAAAGAGGAAAAGGTTGACCAGAAAGCAGGGAAAGCATTAAACAAAAGCAGCAACATTTTTTAAAAAGTGGCAAATGGTTAACCAGAATCCCAAAAGAATGCTCAGAGACTTAAGTCCCAAAGGGGAAATGGTGAACCAGAAGCTGGGTGAACTGGTGAACCAAAAGTGGGAAAAAGGATTAAAAGGGGAGAAATGTTTAACCAGAAGGCAAAAGCAAAGTGCGGCGGCGAAGTCCAAAAGGGGAAAAGGTTGACAAGAAAGCAGGGAAATGATTAAACCAAAGCGGAAAAATTCAGTAAAATGGGGCAAATGGTTAACCAGAAGCTGGGTGAAATGGTTAACCAAAAGTGGCAAAAAAAGATTTAAAGGGGAAAAATGATTAACCAGAAGTCGACAACAATGCGCGGCGATGAAGTCTGAAAGGGGAAAAGGTTGACCACATAGCAGGGAAACGATTAAACAAAAGCGGCAAAATTTTTAAAAAAGTGGCAAATGATTAACCAGAATCCCAAAAGAATGCTCAGGGACTAAGTCCCAAAGGGGAAATGGTTAACCAGAAGCTGGGGGAAATGGTTAACCAAAAGTTGCAAAAATGATTAAAAGGGGTGAAATGATCAACCAGAAGTCGAAAATTATGTGCGGCGGTGAAGTCTGAAAGAGGGAAAGGTTGACCAGAAAGCATTAAACAAAAGTGGCAACATTTTAAAAAAATTGGCAAATGGTTAACCAGAATCCCAAAAGAATGCTCAGAGACTAAGTCCCAAAGGGGAAATGGTTAACCAGAAGCTGGGGGAAATGGTTAACCAAAAGTTGCAAAAATGATTAAAAGGGGTGAAATGATTAACCAGGAGGCTAAAGCAATGTGCTGCGGTGAAGTCCTAAAGGGGAAAAGGTTGACCAGAAAGCAGGGAAAGCATTAAACAAAAGCGGCAACATTTTTTAAAAAGTGGCAAATGATTAACCAGAATCCCAAAAGAATGCTCAGAGACCAAGTCCCAAAGGGGAAATGGTTAACCAGAAGCTGGGGGAAATGGTTAACCAAAAGTTGCAAAAATGATTAAAAGGGGTGAAATGATTAACCAGGAGGCTGAAGCAATGTGCCGCGGTGAAGTCCTAAAGGGGAAAAGGTTGACCACAAAGCAGGGAAAGCATTAAACAAAAGCGGCAACATTTTTAAAAAAGTGGCAAATGATTAACCAGAATCCCAAAAGAATGCTCAGAGACTAAGTCCCAAAGGGGAAATGGTTAACCAGAAGCTGGGGGAAATGGTTAACCAAAAGTTGCAAAAATGATTAAAAGGGGTGAAATGATTAACCAGGAGGCTAAAGCAATGTGCCGCGGTGAAGTCTGAAAGAGGGAAAGGTTGACCAGAAAGCATTAAACAAAAGTGGCAACATTTTTAAAAAATTGGCAAATGATTAACCAGAATCCCAAAAGAATGCTCAGAGACTAAGTCCCAAAGGGGAAATGGTTAACCAGAAGCTGGGGGAAATGGTTAACCAAAAGTTGCAAAAATGATTAAAAGGGGTGAAATGATTAACCAGGAGGCTGAAGCAATGTGCCGCGGTGAAGTCTGAAAGAGGGAAAGGTTGACCAGAAAGCATTAAACAAAAGTGGCAACATTTTTAAAAAAGTGGCAAATGATTAACCAGAATCCCAAAAGAATGCTCAGAGACCAAGTCCCAAAGGGGAAATGGTTAACCAGAAGCTGGGGGAAATGGTTAACCAAAAGTTGCAAAAATGATTAAAAGGGGTGAAATGATTAACCAGGAGGCTGAAGCAATGTGCCGCGGTGAAGTCTGAAAGAGGGAAAGGTTGACCAGAAAGCATTAAACAAAAGTGGCAACATTTTTTAAAAATTGGCAAATGATTAACCAGAATCCCAAAAGAATGCTCAGAGACCAAGTCCCAAAGGGGAAATGGTTAACCAGAAGCTGGGGGAAATGGTTAACCAAAAGTTGCAAAAATGATTAAAAGGGGTGAAATGATTAACCAGGAGGCTGAAGCAATGTGCCGCGGTGAAGTCTGAAAGAGGGAAAGGTTGACCAGAAAGCATTAAACAAAAGTGGCAACATTTTTTAAAAATTGGCAAATGGTTAACCAGAATCCCAAAAGAATGCTCACAGACTAAGTCCCAAAGGGGAAATGGTTAACCAGAAGCTGGGTGAAATGGTTAACCAAAAGTTACAAAAATGATTAAAAGGGGTGAAATGATCAACCAGAAGTCGAAACAATGTGCGGCGATGAAGTCCTAAGGTGGAAAAGTTACCCAGAAGGCAGGGAAATGATCAAACGAAAGCAGCCAAAAAATTATTAAAAGAGGGGAACTGATGAACCAAAAGATGAGAAACGGCCCGCAGAGACTAAGTCCAAAACGGGAACTGGTGAACCGGAAATGATTAACCAAAAACTAAGTCCGAAGAGGGAACTGGTAAACCAGAACTGAGTAACCAGATTTTTAAAATTAATTATAAATGGGGAAACGATTGAGCAAAAGGCGGAAATTAAGTCACAGGGACCAGGTCCGAAAGGGCAAGAGGTTACCCCGTAGGGGGCATTCGTCAACTCAATCTGAAAATTTTGGAGGCAAATCTGACCAAAATGCGGAAATCGGACCACACCGCGAGGGGCGCCATTCGACGGGGCAGGGGTAGACGCGTCGAACGGTGCCTGAAGGTCCCGGCTGCGACACGTGAGTCCGGAGATATGGCCAGTCAAAGTCTGATGGGAGGTACCGAAGCCGAAAAATCGAAACGCGTTTGCGGCGATTCGGTGTCAGAAAGTCGGTCACGAATTCAAATTCGTCCCGCTGATTCGCCAATTGCCAGCCGGTTCCGGGGGGATTGGCGGGGTACCTGCAGGATAGTAAGAGGTGGCATGTCGAGACTTAGCCTGTTTACCAGACTTGTGTCCAGCGCCTCCAGGTCTGCAGAGACCGACCCGGGCTGCCGCCCAACCGACTTTTAAGCCTTTTGGGAGTGGGAATTTTTCCCATTTTTCCCCATTTTTCGGGTTTTTTGGTCGGGCTTGAAAACGGCGGCCCCGAGGCCTCCCGGGGCTGGCGGGCTTCGGCTCCCTTGCGAGAGGGTCCGAATTCCACCCGTTTAAGCCCAGAAAGGAGTTC
>NW_027139758.1:67500-75000 GCF_035084215.1 Heptranchias perlo | reverse complement strand
TGTCCGTCCCACCCGGAGGCCCATATCTCCGGAAGGCACAGGCCGATTTCCTCCGGGTATGGCTCGTTGTGTGCGGCCGGACCAGGCGCAGCGGACGGTACCGAGCACTGGGAGGTGCGATGCTGCCCGCCGGAGTGACAGCGAAAGGCTGCGCACCGCTTTCCGCCTGCTAACTCGGCGTCCGTGAGACCGACCGACTCCGCTTTACCGCCGGAGCTAGAGTGGGGCAAGGGGCACGGTTGAGTACCGGAAGGATGACGTTCGCACACCGGGAAGTCGACTAGCGGGCCGCCGAAAGCGAGCTCGGGGCCCCGGTTTGTCCGTCCCACCCGGAGGCCCATATCTCCGGAAGGCACAGGCCGATTTCCACCGGGTATGGCTCGTTGTGTGCGGCCGGACCAGGCGCAGCGGACGGTACCGAGCACTCGGAGGTCGGGCGCTGCCCGCCGGAGGTACAGCGAAAGGCTGCAAACCACTTTCCGCCGCCTCCCTCCGCGGGCGTGAGACCGACGGTCGTCGGGTTTAGTTCCGCGGCTAGAGCAGGACGAGGGGCAGCGAACGGTACCGGAACGAACCCGGTCGCACACCGGGAAGTCGAGTGCCGGGTCTCGAAACGGAGCCGGGTCGGCCCAGTTTAAAACGGAGAAGAGAGTGCTGCCCTCTGCGGGTGAAAACATGGAAGTACGTTGGTTAATGATTTCCAGTTCACCCCGCTTGGTCAGGCCCACTCGGAGGCGGATAACTCCGGAACGCCGAGGCCGATTTCCTCCGGGTATGGCTCGTTGCGTGCGGCAGGAGGAGGCGCAGCGTTCGGTACCGAGCACTCGGAGGTGCGGTGCTGCCCGCCGGAGTGACAGCGAAAGGCTGCGCACCCCTTTCCGCCTGCTAACTCGGCGTCCGTGAGACCGACCGACTCCGCTTTAGCACCGGAGCTAGAGTGGGCAAGGGGCACCGAAGGGTACCGGAACGATGACGTTCGCACACCGGGAAGTCGAGTGCCGGGCCGCCGAAAGCGAGCAGGGTGCCACCGCTCGGGGCCCCGGTTTGTCCGTCCCACCCGGAGGCCCATATCTCCGGAAGGCACAGGCCGATTTCCTCCGGGTATGGCTCGTTGTGTGCGGCCGGACCAGGCGCAGCGGACGGTACCGAGCACTCGGAGGTCGGGCGCTGCCCGCCGGAGGTACAGCGAAAGGCTGCAAACCACTTTCCGCCGCCTCCCTCCGCGGGCGTGAGACCGACGGTCGTCGGGTTTAGTTCCGCGGCTAGAGCAGGACGAGGGGCAGCGAACGGTACCGGAACGAACCCGGTCGCACACCGGGAAGTCGAGTGCCGGGTCTCGAAACGGAGCCGGGTCGGCCCAGTTTAAAACGGAGAAGAGAGTGCTGCCCTCTGCGGGTGAAAACATGGAAGTACGTTGGTTAATGATTTCCAGTTCACCCCGCTTGGTCAGGCCCACTCGGAGGCGGATAACTCCGGAACGCCGAGCCGATTTCCTCCGGGTATGGCTCGTTGCGTGCGGCAGGAGGAGGCGCAGCGTTCGGTACCGAGCACTCGGAGGTGCGGTGCTGCCCGCCGGAGTGACAGCGAAAGGCTGCGCACCCCTTTCCGCCTGCTAACTCGGCGTCCGTGAGACCGACCGACTCCGCTTTAGCACCGGAGCTAGAGTGGGGCAAGGGGCACCGAAGGGTACCGGAACGATGACGTTCGCACACCGGGAAGTCGAGTGCCGGGCCGCCGAAAGCGAGCAGGGTGCCACCGCTCGGGGCCCCGGTTTGTCCGTCCCACCCGGAGGCCCATATCTCCGGAAGGCACAGGCCGATTTCCTCCGGGTATGGCTCGTTGCGTGCGGCCGGACCAGGCGCAGCGGACGGTACCGAGCACTCGGAGGTCGGGCGCTGCCCGCCGGAGGTACAGCGAAAGGCTGCAAACCACTTTCCGCCGCCTCCCTCCGCGGGCGTGAGACCGACGGTCGTCGGGTTTGTTTCCGCGGCTAGAGCAGGACGAGGGGCAGCGAACGGTACCGGAAGGAACCCGGTCGCACACCGGGAAGTCGACTAGCGGGCCGCCGAAAGCGAGCACGGGGCCCCGGTTTGTCCGTCCCACCCGGAGGCCCATATCTCTGGAAGGCACAGGCCGATTTCCACCGGGTATGGCTCGTTGTGTGCGGCAGGACCAGGCGCAGCGGACGGTACCGAGCACTCGGAGGTCGGGCGCTGCCCGCCGGAGGTACAGCGAAAGGCTGCAAACCACTTTCCGCCACCTCCCTCCGCGGGCGTGAGACCGACGGTCGTCGGGTTTGTCTCCGCGGCTAGAGCAGGACGAGGGGCAGCGAACGGTACCGGAACGAACCCGGTCGCACACCGGGAAGTCGACCAGCGGGCCGCCGAAAGCGTGCTCGGGTCCCCGGTTTGTCTGTCCCACCCGGAGGCTGATATCTGAGGAAGTCCGAGCCGATTTCCTCCGGCTAACTCGGCGGGCAATGTGTCCCCCCCCCACCATCTTCGGCTGATTACCGTGGCTGGACCGGATCAAGAGCAACGGAACCGTGCCAGAACGACGTCGGTCGGACGGCGTGAACTGATAGTGCCGAGGCCGGAAACCGAGCCGGAAATGTGCACCGATTTATTGGTCCCACTCGCAGGCCCATATCTCCGGAAGGCCGAGGCCGATTTCCTCCGGGTATGGTTCGCTGCGTGCAGCCGGAAGGGGAGCAGCGGACGGCACTGAGCAGCCGGAGGTGCGGCGCTGCCCGCCGGAGCTGCAAGCGAAAGGCTGCGCACCGCTTTCCGCTGGCTAACTCGGCGGCCGTCAGGCCGACCGACTCCGCTTCAGCACGGGAGCTGGAGTCGGGCAAGGGGCACCGAAGGGTACCGGAAGGATCACGTTCGGACACCGGGAAGTCGAGTGCCGGGCCGCCGAAAGCGAGCTCGGGGCCCCGGTTTGTCCGTCCCACCCGGAGGCCCATATCTCGAGAAGGCACAGGCCGATTTCCTCCGGGTTTGGCTCGCTGCGTGCGGCCGGACGAGGCGCAGCGAACGGTACCGAGCACTCGGAGGTGCGGCGCTGCCCGCCGGAGGTACAGCGAAAGGCTGCAAACCGCTTTCCGCCTCCTCTCCCCTCGGGCGTGAGACCGACGGTCGTCTGGTTTGCTTCCGCGGCAAGAGCAGGACGAGGGGCACCGAGCGGTACCAGAACGAACCCGGTCGCACACCGGGATGTCGAGTGCCCGGCCCAAACCCGCTACCCCCCCCCCACCCGAAAGCGAGCCACGGTTTGTGGATTAAAAGTGAAGCGGCAAAGATTTGTAAAACAGCGTGAAATGATGAACCAGAAGCCCAAAGTAATGGTGGGAATAAAAGTTCCGAAATGTGAAATGGTGAACCAGAAGTTGTGTGAACTGTTTAACCCAAAGTGGCAAAAATGGATTAAAAGGGGTGAAATGATCGACCGCAAAGCAGGGCAAGCATTAAACAAAAGCAGCAGCATTTTTTAAAAAGGGACAAATGGTTTACCAGAATCCCAAAAGAATGCTCAGAGACTTAAGTCCCAAAGGGGAAATGGTTAACCAGTAGCTGGGTGAACTGCTTAACCCAAAGTGGGAAAAAGGATAAAAAAGGGGTGAACTGATCAACCAGAAGTCGACAACAATGTGCGGCGATTAAGTCTGAAAGAGGGAAAGGTTGACCGGAAAGCAGGGAAATGATTAAACAAAAGCAGAAAAATTCAGTAAAAAGGGGCAAGTGGTGAACCAGAAGTTGGGTGAACTGCTTAACCAAAAGTGGGAAAGAGGATTAAAAGGGGAGAAATGTTGAACCAGATGTCGAAAACAATGCGCGGCGATGAAGTCTGAAAGAGGAAAAGGTTGACCGCAAAGCAGGGAAAGGATTAAACAGAAGCAGCAATATCTTTTAAAAAGGGACAAATGGTGAACCAGAATCCCAAAAGAATGCTCAGAGACTTAAGTCCCAAAGGGGCAAATGGTTAACCAGAAGCTGGGTGAACTGTTTAACCAAAAGTGGGAAAAAGGATTAAAATGTTGTGAAATGATTAACCAGAAGGCGAAAGCAAAGTGCGGCGGCGAAGTCCTAAAGGGGAAAAGGTTGACCATAAAGCAGGGAAATGATTAAACAAAAGCGGAAAAATTCAGTAAGAAGGGGCAAATGGTTAACCAGAAGTTGGGTGAACTGCTTAACCAAAAGTGGGAAAAAGGATTAAAAGGGGAGAAATGTTTAACCAGATGTCGAAAACAATGCGCGGCGATGAAGTCTGAAAGAGGAATAGGTCGACCGCAAAGCAGGGAAATGATTAAACAAAAGCAGAAAAATTCAGTAAAAAGGGGCAAATGGTGAACCAGAAGCTGGGTGAACTGCTTAACCAAAAGTGGGAAAAAGGATTAAAAGGGGAGAAATGTTGAACCAGATGTCGAAAACAAGGTGCGGCGATGAAGTCTGAAAGAGGAATAGGTCGACCGCAAAGCAGGGAAAGGTTTAATCAAAAGCAGCAATATCTTTTAAAAAGGGACAAATGGTGAACCAGAATCACAAAAGAATGCTCAGAGACTTAAGTCCCAAAGGGGAAATGGTTAACCAGTAGCTGGGTGAACTGTCCAACCCAAAGTGGGAAAAAGGATTAAAAGGGGTGAAATGATTAACCAGGAGGCTAAAGCAATGTGCCGCGGTGAAGTCCTAAAGGGGAAAAGGTTGACCAGAAAGCAGGGAAAGCATTAAACAAAAGCGGCAACATTTTTTAAAAAGTGGCAAATGGTTAACCAGAATCCCAAAAGAATGCTCAGAGACTTAAGTCCCAAAGGGGAAATGGTGAACCAGAAGCTGGGTGAACTGGTGAACCAAAAGTGGGAAAAAGGATTAAAAGGGGAGAAATGATTAACCAGGAGGCTGAAGCAATGTGCCGCGGTGAAGTCCTAAAGGGTAAAAGGTTGACAAGAAAGCAGGGAAATGATTAAACCAAAGCGGAAAAATTCAGTATAATGGGGCAAATGGTTAACCAGAAGCTGGGTGAAATGGTTAACCAAAAGTGGCAAAAAAAGATTTAAAGGGGAAAAATGATTAACCAGAAGTCGACAACAATGCTCGGCGATGAAGTCTGAAAGGGGAAAAGGTTGACCAGAAAGCAGGGAAACGATTAAACAAAAGCGGCAACATTTTTTAAAAAGTGGCAAATGGTTAACCAGAATCCCAAAAGAATGCTCAGAGACTAAGTCCCAAAGGGGAAATGGTTAACCAGAAGCTGGGGGAAATGGTTAACCAAAAGTTGCAAAAATGATTAAAAGGGGTGAAATGATTAACCAGGAGGCTGAAGCAATGTGCCGCGGTGAAGTCCTAAAGGGGAAAAGGTTGACCACAAAGCAGGGAAAGCATTAAACAAAAGCGGCAACATTTTTTAAAAATTGGCAAATGATTAACCAGAATCCCAAAAGAATGCTCAGAGACTAAGTCCCAAAGGGGAAATGGTTAACCAGAAGCAGGGGGAAATGGTTAACCAAAAGTTGCAAAAATGATTAAAAGGGGTGAAATGATTAACCAGGAGGCTGAAGCAATGTGCCGCGGTGAAGTCCTAAAGGGGAAAAGGTTGACCACAAAGCAGGGAAAGCATTAAACAAAAGCGGCAACATTTTTAAAAAAGTGGCAAATGATTAACCAGAATCCCAAAAGAATGCTCAGAGACTAAGTCCCAAAGGGGAAATGGTTAACCAGAAGCTGGGGGAAATGGTTAACCAAAAGTTGCAAAAATGATTAAAAGGGGTGAAATGATTAACCAGGAGGCTAAAGCAATGTGCCGCGGTGAAGTCTGAAAGAGGGAAAGGTTGACCAGAAAGCATTAAACAAAAGTGGCAACATTTTAAAATAATTGGCAAATGGTTAACCAGAATCCCAAAAGAATGCTCAGAGACTAAGTCCCAAAGGGGAAATGGTTAACCAGAAGCTGGGGGAAATGGTTAACCAAAAGTTGCAAAAATGATTAAAAGGGGTGAAATGATTAACCAGGAGGCTAAAGCAATGTGCCGCGGTGAAGTCCTAAAGGGGAAAAGGTTGACCAGAAAGCAGGGAAAGCATTAAACAAAAGCGGCAACATTTTTTAAAAAGTGGCAAATGGTTAACCAGAATCCCAAAAGAATGCTCAGAGACCAAGTCCCAAAGGGGAAATGGTTAACCAGAAGCTGGGGGAAATGGTTAACCAAAAGTTGCAAAAATGATTAAAAGGGGTGAAATGATTAACCAGGAGGCTGAAGCAATGTGCCGCGGTGAAGTCTGAAAGAGGGAAAGGTTGACCAGAAAGCATTAAACAAAAGTGGCAACATTTTTTAAAAATTGGCAAATGGTTAACCAGAATCCCAAAAGAATGCTCACAGACTAAGTCCCAAAGGGGAAATGGTTAACCAGAAGCTGGGTGAAATGGTTAACCAAAAGTTACAAAAATGATTAAAAGGGGTGAAATGATCAACCAGAAGTCGAAAACAATGTGCGGCGATGAAGTCCTAAGGTGGAAAAGTTACCCAGAAGGCAGGGAAATGATCAAACGAAAGCAGCCAAAAAATTATTAAAAGAGGGGAACTGATGAACCAAAAGATGAGAAACGGCCCGCAGAGACTAAGTCCAAAACGGGAACTGGTGAACCGGAAATGATTAACCAAAAACTAAGTCCGAAGAGGGAACTGGTAAACCAGAACTGAGTAACCCGATTTTTAAAATTAATTATAAATGGGGAAACGATTGAGCAAAAGGCGGAAATTAAGTCACAGGGACCAGGTCCGAAAGGGCAAGAGGTTACCCCGTAGGGGGCATTCGTCAACTCAATCTGAAAATTTTGGAGGCAAATCTGACCAAAATGCGGAAATCGGACCACACCGCGAGGGGCGCCATTCGACGGGGCAGGGGTAGACGCGTCGAACGGTGCCTGAAGGTCCCGGCTGCGACACGTGAGTCCGGAGATATGGCCAGTCAAAGTCTGATGGGAGGTACCGAAGCCGAAAAATCGAAACGCGTTTGCGGCGATTCGGTGTCAGAAAGTCGGTCACGAATTCAAATTCGTCCCGCTGATTCGCCAATTGCCAGCCGGTTCCGGGGGGATTGGCGGGGTACCTGCAGGATAGTAAGAGGTGGCATGTCGAGACTTAGCCTGTTTACCAGACTTGTGTCCAGCGCCTCCAGGTCTGCAGAGACCGACCCGGGCTGCCGCCCAACCGACTTTTAAGCCTTTTGGGAGTGGGAATTTTTCCCATTTTTCCCCATTTTTCGGGTTTTTTGGTCGGGCTTGAAAACGGCGGCCCCGAGGCCTCCCGGGGCTGGCGGGCTTCGGCTCCCTTGCGAGAGGGTCCGAATTCCACCCGTTTAAGCCCAGAAAGGAGTTCGGAAGTCAGTCGGTCGAGGGAACCCCTTCGGAAGTCCGACGGGGATGGATTCGGCCGGCGTTTCGGATCTCCGGTCAGAGGATTCCCCCCCTGGGCGGGGGGGTGCGAGTAGCTGCCGGCAAACGGTCCCT
>NW_027139758.1:47500-55000 GCF_035084215.1 Heptranchias perlo | reverse complement strand
TGACAGCGAAAGGCTGCGCACCGCTTTCCGCCTGCTAACTCGGCGTCCGTGAGACCGACCGACTCCGCTTTACCGCCGGAGCTAGAGTGGGGCAAGGGGCACGGTTGAGTACCGGAAGGATGACGTTCGCACACCGGGAAGTCGACTAGCGGGCCGCCGAAAGCGAGCTCGGGGCCCCGGTTTGTCCGTCCCACCCGGAGGCCCATATCTCCGGAAGGCACAGGCCGATTTCCACCGGGTATGGCTCGTTGTGTGCGGCCGGACCAGGCGCAGCGGACGGTACCGAGCACTCGGAGGTCGGGCGCTGCCCGCCGGAGGTACAGCGAAAGGCTGCAAACCACTTTCCGCCGCCTCCCTCCGCGGGCGTGAGACCGACGGTCGTCGGGTTTAGTTCCGCGGCTAGAGCAGGACGAGGGGCAGCGAACGGTACCGGAACGAACCCGGTCGCACACCGGGAAGTCGAGTGCCGGGTCTCGAAACGGAGCCGGGTCGGCCCAGTTTAAAACGGAGAAGAGAGTGCTGCCCTCTGCGGGTGAAAACATGGAAGTACGTTGGTTAATGATTTCCAGTTCACCCCGCTTGGTCAGGCCCACTCGGAGGCGGATAACTCCGGAACGCCGAGGCCGATTTCCTCCGGGTATGGCTCGTTGCGTGCGGCAGGAGGAGGCGCAGCGTTCGGTACCGAGCACTCGGAGGTGCGGTGCTGCCCGCCGGAGTGACAGCGAAAGGCTGCGCACCCCTTTCCGCCTGCTAACTCGGCGTCCGTGAGACCGACCGACTCCGCTTTAGCACCGGAGCTAGAGTGGGGCAAGGGGCACCGAAGGGTACCGGAACGATGACGTTCGCACACCGGGAAGTCGAGTGCCGGGCCGCCGAAAGCGAGCAGGGTGCCACCGCTCGGGGCCCCGGTTTGTCCGTCCCACCCGGAGGCCCATATCTCCGGAAGGCACAGGCCGATTTCCTCCGGGTATGGCTCGTTGTGTGCGGCCGGACCAGGCGCAGCGGACGGTACCGAGCACTCGGAGGTCGGGCGCTGCCCGCCGGAGGTACAGCGAAAGGCTGCAAACCACTTTCCGCCGCCTCCCTCCGCGGGCGTGAGACCGACGGTCGTCGGGTTTAGTTCCGCGGCTAGAGCAGGACGAGGGGCAGCGAACGGTACCGGAACGAACCCGGTCGCACACCGGGAAGTCGAGTGCCGGGTCTCGAAACGGAGCCGGGTCGGCCCAGTTTAAAACGGAGAAGAGAGTGCTGCCCTCTGCGGGTGAAAACATGGAAGTACGTTGGTTAATGATTTCCAGTTCACCCCGCTTGGTCAGGCCCACTCGGAGGCGGATAACTCCGGAACGCCGAGGCCGATTTCCTCCGGGTATGGCTCGTTGCGTGCGGCAGGAGGAGGCGCAGCGTTCGGTACCGAGCACTCGGAGGTGCGGTGCTGCCCGCCGGAGTGACAGCGAAAGGCTGCGCACCCCTTTCCGCCTGCTAACTCGGCGTCCGTGAGACCGACCGACTCCGCTTTAGCACCGGAGCTAGAGTGGGGCAAGGGGCACCGAAGGGTACCGGAACGATGACGTTCGCACACCGGGAAGTCGAGTGCCGGGCCGCCGAAAGCGAGCAGGGTGCCACCGCTCGGGGCCCCGGTTTGTCCGTCCCACCCGGAGGCCCATATCTCCGGAAGGCACAGGCCGATTTCCTCCGGGTATGGCTCGTTGCGTGCGGCCGGACCAGGCGCAGCGGACGGTACCGAGCACTCGGAGGTCGGGCGCTGCCCGCCGGAGGTACAGCGAAAGGCTGCAAACCACTTTCCGCCGCCTCCCTCCGCGGGCGTGAGACCGACGGTCGTCGGGTTTGTTTCCGCGGCTAGAGCAGGACGAGGGGCAGCGAACGGTACCGGAAGGAACCCGGTCGCACACCGGGAAGTCGACTAGCGGGCCGCCGAAAGCGAGCACGGGGCCCCGGTTTGTCCGTCCCACCCGGAGGCCCATATCTCTGGAAGGCACAGGCCGATTTCCACCGGGTATGGCTCGTTGTGTGCGGCAGGACCAGGCGCAGCGGACGGTACCGAGCACTCGGAGGTCGGGCGCTGCCCGCCGGAGGTACAGCGAAAGGCTGCAAACCACTTTCCGCCACCTCCCTCCGCGGGCGTGAGACCGACGGTCGTCGGGTTTGTCTCCGCGGCTAGAGCAGGACGAGGGGCAGCGAACGGTACCGGAACGAACCCGGTCGCACACCGGGAAGTCGACCAGCGGGCCGCCGAAAGCGTGCTCGGGTCCCCGGTTTGTCTGTCCCACCCGGAGGCTGATATCTGAGGAAGTCCGAGGCCGATTTCCTCCGGCTAACTCGGCGGGCAATGTGTCCCCCCCCCACCATCTTCGGCTGATTACCGTGGCTGGACCGGATCAAGGAGCAACGGAACCGTGCCAGAACGACGTCGGTCGGACGGCGTGAACTGATAGTGCCGAGGCCGGAAACCGAGCCGGAAATGTGCACCGATTTATTGGTCCCACTCGCAGGCCCATATCTCCGGAAGGCCGAGGCCGATTTCCTCCGGGTATGGTTCGCTGCGTGCAGCCGGAAGGGGAGCAGCGGACGGCACTGAGCAGCCGGAGGTGCGGCGCTGCCCGCCGGAGCTGCAAGCGAAAGGCTGCGCACCGCTTTCCGCTGGCTAACTCGGCGGCCGTCAGGCCGACCGACTCCGCTTCAGCACGGGAGCTGGAGTCGGGCAAGGGGCACCGAAGGGTACCGGAAGGATCACGTTCGGACACCGGGAAGTCGAGTGCCGGGCCGCCGAAAGCGAGCTCGGGGCCCCGGTTTGTCCGTCCCACCCGGAGGCCCATATCTCGAGAAGGCACAGGCCGATTTCCTCCGGGTTTGGCTCGCTGCGTGCGGCCGGACGAGGCGCAGCGAACGGTACCGAGCACTCGGAGGTGCGGCGCTGCCCGCCGGAGGTACAGCGAAAGGCTGCAAACCGCTTTCCGCCTCCTCTCCCCTCGGGCGTGAGACCGACGGTCGTCTGGTTTGCTTCCGCGGCAAGAGCAGGACGAGGGGCACCGAGCGGTACCAGAACGAACCCGGTCGCACACCGGGATGTGGAGTGCCCGGCCCAAACCCGCTACCCCCCCCCCCCCCCCCAACACCCGAAAGCGAGCCCCGGTTTGTGGATTAAAAGTGAAGCGGCAAAGATTTGTAAAACAGCGTGAAATGATGAACCAGAAGCCCAAAGTAATGGTGGGAATAAAAGTTCCAAAATGTGAAATGGTGAACCAGAAGTTGTGTGAACTGTTTAACCCAAAGTGGCAAAAATGGATTAAAAGGGGTGAAATGATCGACCGCAAAGCAGGGCAAGCATTAAACAAAAGCAGCAGCATTTTTTAAAAAGGGACAAATGGTTTACCAGAATCCCAAAAGAATGCTCAGAGACTTAAGTCCCAAAGGGGAAATGGTTAACCAGTAGCTGGGTGAACTGCTTAACCCAAAGTGGGAAAAAGGATAAAAAAGGGGTGAACTGATCAACCAGAAGTCGACAACAATGTGCGGCGATTAAGTCTGAAAGAGGGAAAGGTTGACCGGAAAGCAGGGAAATGATTAAACAAAAGCAGAAAAATTCAGTAAAAAGGGGCAAGTGGTGAACCAGAAGTTGGGTGAACTGCTTCACCAAAAGTGGGAAAGAGGATTAAAAGGGGAGAAATGTTGAACCAGATGTCGAAAACAATGCGCGGCGATGAAGTCTGAAAGAGGAAAAGGTTGACCGCAAAGCAGGGAAAGGATTAAACAGAAGCAGCAATATCTTTTAAAAAGGGACAAATGGTGAACCAGAATCCCAAAAGAATGCTCAGAGACTTAAGTCCCAAAGGGGCAAATGGTTAACCAGAAGCTGGGTGAACTGTTTAACCAAAAGTGGGAAAAAGGATTAAAATGTTGTGAAATGATTAACCAGAAGGCGAAAGCAAAGTGCGGCGGCGAAGTCCTAAAGGGGAAAAGGTTGACCATAAAGCAGGGAAATGATTAAACAAAAGCGGAAAAATTCAGTAAGAAGGGGCAAATGGTTAACCAGAAGTTGGGTGAACTGCTTAACCAAAAGTGGGAAAAAGGATTAAAAGGGGAGAAATGTTTAACCAGATGTCGAAAACAATGCGCGGCGATGAAGTCTGAAAGAGGAATAGGTCGACCGCAAAGCAGGGAAATGATTAAACAAAAGCAGAAAAATTCAGTAAAAAGGGGCAAATGGTGAACCAGAAGCTGGGTGAACTGCTTAACCAAAAGTGGGAAAAAGGATTAAAAGGGGAGAAATGTTGAACCAGATGTCGAAAACAAGGTGCGGCGATGAAGTCTGAAAGAGGAATAGGTCGACCGCAAAGCAGGGAAAGGTTTAATCAAAAGCAGCAATATCTTTTAAAAAGGGACAAATGGTGAACCAGAATCACAAAAGAATGCTCAGAGACTTAAGTCCCAAAGGGGAAATGGTTAACCAGTAGCTGGGTGAACTGTCCAACCCAAAGTGGGAAAAAGGATTAAAAGGGGTGAAATGATTAACCAGGAGGCTAAAGCAATGTGCCGCGGTGAAGTCCTAAAGGGGAAAAGGTTGACCAGAAAGCAGGGAAAGCATTAAACAAAAGCGGCAACATTTTTTAAAAAGTGGCAAATGGTTAACCAGAATCCCAAAAGAATGCTCAGAGACTTAAGTCCCAAAGGGGAAATGGTGAACCAGAAGCTGGGTGAACTGGTGAACCAAAAGTGGGAAAAAGGATTAAAAGGGGAGAAATGATTAACCAGGAGGCTGAAGCAATGTGCCGCGGTGAAGTCCTAAAGGGTAAAAGGTTGACAAGAAAGCAGGGAAATGATTAAACCAAAGCGGAAAAATTCAGTATAATGGGGCAAATGGTTAACCAGAAGCTGGGTGAAATGGTTAACCAAAAGTGGCAAAAAAAGATTTAAAGGGGAAAAATGATTAACCAGAAGTCGACAACAATGCTCGGCGATGAAGTCTGAAAGGGGAAAAGGTTGACCAGAAAGCAGGGAAACGATTAAACAAAAGCGGCAACATTTTTTAAAAAGTGGCAAATGGTTAACCAGAATCCCAAAAGAATGCTCAGAGACTAAGTCCCAAAGGGGAAATGGTTAACCAGAAGCTGGGGGAAATGGTTAACCAAAAGTTGCAAAAATGATTAAAAGGGGTGAAATGATTAACCAGGAGGCTGAAGCAATGTGCCGCGGTGAAGTCCTAAAGGGGAAAAGGTTGACCACAAAGCAGGGAAAGCATTAAACAAAAGCGGCAACATTTTTTAAAAATTGGCAAATGATTAACCAGAATCCCAAAAGAATGCTCAGAGACTAAGTCCCAAAGGGGAAATGGTTAACCAGAAGCAGGGGGAAATGGTTAACCAAAAGTTGCAAAAATGATTAAAAGGGGTGAAATGATTAACCAGGAGGCTGAAGCAATGTGCCGCGGTGAAGTCCTAAAGGGGAAAAGGTTGACCACAAAGCAGGGAAAGCATTAAACAAAAGCGGCAACATTTTTAAAAAAGTGGCAAATGATTAACCAGAATCCCAAAAGAATGCTCAGAGACTAAGTCCCAAAGGGGAAATGGTTAACCAGAAGCTGGGGGAAATGGTTAACCAAAAGTTGCAAAAATGATTAAAAGGGGTGAAATGATTAACCAGGAGGCTAAAGCAATGTGCCGCGGTGAAGTCTGAAAGAGGGAAAGGTTGACCAGAAAGCATTAAACAAAAGTGGCAACATTTTAAAATAATTGGCAAATGGTTAACCAGAATCCCAAAAGAATGCTCAGAGACTAAGTCCCAAAGGGGAAATGGTTAACCAGAAGCTGGGGGAAATGGTTAACCAAAAGTTGCAAAAATGATTAAAAGGGGTGAAATGATTAACCAGGAGGCTAAAGCAATGTGCCGCGGTGAAGTCCTAAAGGGGAAAAGGTTGACCAGAAAGCAGGGAAAGCATTAAACAAAAGCGGCAACATTTTTTAAAAAGTGGCAAATGGTTAACCAGAATCCCAAAAGAATGCTCAGAGACCAAGTCCCAAAGGGGAAATGGTTAACCAGAAGCTGGGGGAAATGGTTAACCAAAAGTTGCAAAAATGATTAAAAGGGGTGAAATGATTAACCAGGAGGCTGAAGCAATGTGCCGCGGTGAAGTCTGAAAGAGGGAAAGGTTGACCAGAAAGCATTAAACAAAAGTGGCAACATTTTTTAAAAATTGGCAAATGGTTAACCAGAATCCCAAAAGAATGCTCACAGACTAAGTCCCAAAGGGGAAATGGTTAACCAGAAGCTGGGTGAAATGGTTAACCAAAAGTTACAAAAATGATTAAAAGGGGTGAAATGATCAACCAGAAGTCGAAAACAATGTGCGGCGATGAAGTCCTAAGGTGGAAAAGTTACCCAGAAGGCAGGGAAATGATCAAACGAAAGCAGCCAAAAAATTATTAAAAGAGGGGAACTGATGAACCAAAAGATGAGAAACGGCCCGCAGAGACTAAGTCCAAAACGGGAACTGGTGAACCGGAAATGATTAACCAAAAACTAAGTCCGAAGAGGGAACTGGTAAACCAGAACTGAGTAACCCGATTTTTAAAATTAATTATAAATGGGGAAACGATTGAGCAAAAGGCGGAAATTAAGTCACAGGGACCAGGTCCGAAAGGGCAAGAGGTTACCCCGTAGGGGGCATTCGTCAACTCAATCTGAAAATTTTGGAGGCAAATCTGACCAAAATGCGGAAATCGGACCACACCGCGAGGGGCGCCATTCGACGGGGCAGGGGTAGACGCGTCGAACGGTGCCTGAAGGTCCCGGCTGCGACACGTGAGTCCGGAGATATGGCCAGTCAAAGTCTGATGGGAGGTACCGAAGCCGAAAAATCGAAACGCGTTTGCGGCGATTCGGTGTCAGAAAGTCGGTCACGAATTCAAATTCGTCCCGCTGATTCGCCAATTGCCAGCCGGTTCCGGGGGGATTGGCGGGGTACCTGCAGGATAGTAAGAGGTGGCATGTCGAGACTTAGCCTGTTTACCAGACTTGTGTCCAGCGCCTCCAGGTCTGCAGAGACCGACCCGGGCTGCCGCCCAACCGACTTTTAAGCCTTTTGGGAGTGGGAATTTTTCCCATTTTTCCCCATTTTTCGGGTTTTTTGGTCGGGCTTGAAAACGGCGGCCCCGAGGCCTCCCGGGGCTGGCGGGCTTCGGCTCCCTTGCGAGAGGGTCCGAATTCCACCCGTTTAAGCCCAGAAAGGAGTTCGGAAGTCAGTCGGTCGAGGGAACCCCTTCGGAAGTCCGACGGGGATGGATTCGGCCGGCGTTTCGGATCTCCGGTCAGAGGATTCCCCCCCTGGGCGGGGGGGTGCGAGTAGCTGCCGGCAAACGGTCCCTTGCACTTGTGGCACAAAAAGTCCGAGCACAGGTTAATGAGTTGGCCGCGGAAGCCCCTATGCCGAAATGAGAAAGCCCCCGTTGCGGGGATTTAGTGACGCATCTGCGGCCGGAGGTGGGA
>NW_027139758.1:27500-35000 GCF_035084215.1 Heptranchias perlo | reverse complement strand
CGTTCGCACACCGGGAAGTCGACTAGCGGGCCGCCGAAAGCGAGCTCGGGGCCCCGGTTTGTCCGTCCCACCCGGAGGCCCATATCTCCGGAAGGCACAGGCCGATTTCCACCGGGTATGGCTCGTTGTGTGCGGCCGGACCAGGCGCAGCGGACGGTACCGAGCACTCGGAGGTCGGGCGCTGCCCGCCGGAGGTACAGCGAAAGGCTGCAAACCACTTTCCGCCGCCTCCCTCCGCGGGCGTGAGACCGACGGTCGTCGGGTTTAGTTCCGCGGCTAGAGCAGGACGAGGGGCAGCGAACGGTACCGGAACGAATCCGGTCGCACACCGGGAAGTCGAGTGCCGGGTCTCGAAACGGAGCCGGGTCGGCCCAGTTTAAAACGGAGAAGAGAGTGCTGCCCTCTGCGGGTGAAAACATGGAAGTACGTTGGTTAATGATTTCCAGTTCACCCCGCTTGGTCAGGCCCACTCGGAGGCGGATAACTCCGGAACGCCGAGGCCGATTTCCTCCGGGTATGGCTCGTTGCGTGCGGCAGGAGGAGGCGCAGCGTTCGGTACCGAGCACTCGGAGGTGCGGTGCTGCCCGCCGGAGTGACAGCGAAAGGCTGCGCACCCCTTTCCGCCTGCTAACTCGGCGTCCGTGAGACCGACCGACTCCGCTTTAGCACCGGAGCTAGAGTGGGGCAAGGGGCACCGAAGGGTACCGGAACGATGACGTTCGCACACCGGGAAGTCGAGTGCCGGGCCGCCGAAAGCGAGCAGGGTGCCACCGCTCGGGGCCCCGGTTTGTCCGTCCCACCCGGAGGCCCATATCTCCGGAAGGCACAGGCCGATTTCCTCCGGGTATGGCTCGTTGTGTGCGGCCGGACCAGGCGCAGCGGACGGTACCGAGCACTCGGAGGTCGGGCGCTGCCCGCCGGAGGTACAGCGAAAGGCTGCAAACCACTTTCCGCCGCCTCCCTCCGCGGGCGTGAGACCGACGGTCGTCGGGTTTAGTTCCGCGGCTAGAGCAGGACGAGGGGCAGCGAACGGTACCGGAACGAACCCGGTCGCACACCGGGAAGTCGAGTGCCGGGTCTCGAAACGGAGCCGGGTCGGCCCAGTTTAAAACGGAGAAGAGAGTGCTGCCCTCTGCGGGTGAAAACATGGAAGTACGTTGGTTAATGATTTCCAGTTCACCCCGCTTGGTCAGGCCCACTCGGAGGCGGATAACTCCGGAACGCCGAGGCCGATTTCCTCCGGGTATGGCTCGTTGCGTGCGGCAGGAGGAGGCGCAGCGTTCGGTACCGAGCACTCGGAGGTGCGGTGCTGCCCGCCGGAGTGACAGCGAAAGGCTGCGCACCCCTTTCCGCCTGCTAACTCGGCGTCCGTGAGACCGACCGACTCCGCTTTAGCACCGGAGCTAGAGTGGGGCAAGGGGCACCGAAGGGTACCGGAACGATGACGTTCGCACACCGGGAAGTCGAGTGCCGGGCCGCCGAAAGCGAGCAGGGTGCCACCGCTCGGGGCCCCGGTTTGTCCGTCCCACCCGGAGGCCCATATCTCCGGAAGGCACAGGCCGATTTCCTCCGGGTATGGCTCGTTGCGTGCGGCCGGACCAGGCGCAGCGGACGGTACCGAGCACTCGGAGGTCGGGCGCTGCCCGCCGGAGGTACAGCGAAAGGCTGCAAACCACTTTCCGCCGCCTCCCTCCGCGGGGCGTGAGACCGACGGTCGTCGGGTTTGTTTCCGCGGCTAGAGCAGGACGAGGGGCAGCGAACGGTACCGGAAGGAACCCGGTCGCACACCGGGAAGTCGACTAGCGGGCCGCCGAAAGCGAGCACGGGGCCCCGGTTTGTCCGTCCCACCCGGAGGCCCATATCTCTGGAAGGCACAGGCCGATTTCCACCGGGTATGGCTCGTTGTGTGCGGCAGGACCAGGCGCAGCGGACGGTACCGAGCACTCGGAGGTCGGGCGCTGCCCGCCGGAGGTACAGCGAAAGGCTGCAAACCACTTTCCGCCACCTCCCTCCGCGGGCGTGAGACCGACGGTCGTCGGGTTTGTCTCCGCGGCTAGAGCAGGACGAGGGGCAGCGAACGGTACCGGAACGAACCCGGTCGCACACCGGGAAGTCGACCAGCGGGCCGCCGAAAGCGTGCTCGGGTCCCCGGTTTGTCTGTCCCACCCGGAGGCTGATATCTGAGGAAGTCCGAGGCCGATTTCCTCCGGCTAACTCGGCGGGCAATGTGTCCCCCCCCCACCATCTTCGGCTGATTACCGTGGCTGGACCGGATCAAGGAGCAACGGAACCGTGCCAGAACGACGTCGGTCGGACGGCGTGAACTGATAGTGCCGAGGCCGGAAACCGAGCCGGAAATGTGCACCGATTTATTGGTCCCACTCGCAGGCCCATATCTCCGGAAGGCCGAGGCCGATTTCCTCCGGGTATGGTTCGCTGCGTGCAGCCGGAAGGGGAGCAGCGGACGGCACTGAGCAGCCGGAGGTGCGGCGCTGCCCGCCGGAGCTGCAAGCGAAAGGCTGCGCACCGCTTTCCGCTGGCTAACTCGGCGGCCGTCAGGCCGACCGACTCCGCTTCAGCACGGGAGCTGGAGTCGGGCAAGGGGCACCGAAGGGTACCGGAAGGATCACGTTCGGACACCGGGAAGTCGAGTGCCGGGCCGCCGAAAGCGAGCTCGGGGCCCCGGTTTGTCCGTCCCACCCGGAGGCCCATATCTCGAGAAGGCACAGGCCGATTTCCTCCGGGTTTGGCTCGCTGCGTGCGGCCGGACGAGGCGCAGCGAACGGTACCGAGCACTCGGAGGTGCGGCGCTGCCCGCCGGAGGTACAGCGAAAGGCTGCAAACCGCTTTCCGCCTCCTCTCCCCTCGGGCGTGAGACCGACGGTCGTCTGGTTTGCTTCCGCGGCAAGAGCAGGACGAGGGGCACCGAGCGGTACCAGAACGAACCCGGTCGCACACCGGGATGTGGAGTGCCCGGCCCAAACCCGCTACCCCCCCCCCCCCCCCCAACACCCGAAAGCGAGCCCCGGTTTGTGGATTAAAAGTGAAGCGGCAAAGATTTGTAAAACAGCGTGAAATGATGAACCAGAAGCCCAAAGTAATGGTGGGAATAAAAGTTCCAAAATGTGAAATGGTGAACCAGAAGTTGTGTGAACTGTTTAACCCAAAGTGGCAAAAATGGATTAAAAGGGGTGAAATGATCGACCGCAAAGCAGGGCAAGCATTAAACAAAAGCAGCAGCATTTTTTAAAAAGGGACAAATGGTTTACCAGAATCCCAAAAGAATGCTCAGAGACTTAAGTCCCAAAGGGGAAATGGTTAACCAGTAGCTGGGTGAACTGCTTAACCCAAAGTGGGAAAAAGGATAAAAAAGGGGTGAACTGATCAACCAGAAGTCGACAACAATGTGCGGCGATTAAGTCTGAAAGAGGGAAAGGTTGACCGGAAAGCAGGGAAATGATTAAACAAAAGCAGAAAAATTCAGTAAAAAGGGGCAAGTGGTGAACCAGAAGTTGGGTGAACTGCTTAACCAAAAGTGGGAAAGAGGATTAAAAGGGGAGAAATGTTGAACCAGATGTCGAAAACAATGCGCGGCGATGAAGTCTGAAAGAGGAAAAGGTTGACCGCAAAGCAGGGAAAGGATTAAACAGAAGCAGCAATATCTTTTAAAAAGGGACAAATGGTGAACCAGAATCCCAAAAGAATGCTCAGAGACTTAAGTCCCAAAGGGGCAAATGGTTAACCAGAAGCTGGGTGAACTGTTTAACCAAAAGTGGGAAAAAGGATTAAAATGTTGTGAAATGATTAACCAGAAGGCGAAAGCAAAGTGCGGCGGCGAAGTCCTAAAGGGGAAAAGGTTGACCATAAAGCAGGGAAATGATTAAACAAAAGCGGAAAAATTCAGTAAGAAGGGGCAAATGGTTAACCAGAAGTTGGGTGAACTGCTTAACCAAAAGTGGGAAAAAGGATTAAAAGGGGAGAAATGTTTAACCAGATGTCGAAAACAATGCGCGGCGATGAAGTCTGAAAGAGGAATAGGTCGACCGCAAAGCAGGGAAATGATTAAACAAAAGCAGAAAAATTCAGTAAAAAGGGGCAAATGGTGAACCAGAAGCTGGGTGAACTGCTTAACCAAAAGTGGGAAAAAGGATTAAAAGGGGAGAAATGTTGAACCAGATGTCGAAAACAAGGTGCGGCGATGAAGTCTGAAAGAGGAATAGGTCGACCGCAAAGCAGGGAAAGGTTTAATCAAAAGCAGCAATATCTTTTAAAAAGGGACAAATGGTGAACCAGAATCACAAAAGAATGCTCAGAGACTTAAGTCCCAAAGGGGAAATGGTTAACCAGTAGCTGGGTGAACTGTCCAACCCAAAGTGGGAAAAAGGATTAAAAGGGGTGAAATGATTAACCAGGAGGCTAAAGCAATGTGCCGCGGTGAAGTCCTAAAGGGGAAAAGGTTGACCAGAAAGCAGGGAAAGCATTAAACAAAAGCGGCAACATTTTTTAAAAAGTGGCAAATGGTTAACCAGAATCCCAAAAGAATGCTCAGAGACTTAAGTCCCAAAGGGGAAATGGTGAACCAGAAGCTGGGTGAACTGGTGAACCAAAAGTGGGAAAAAGGATTAAAAGGGGAGAAATGATTAACCAGGAGGCTGAAGCAATGTGCCGCGGTGAAGTCCTAAAGGGTAAAAGGTTGACAAGAAAGCAGGGAAATGATTAAACCAAAGCGGAAAAATTCAGTATAATGGGGCAAATGGTTAACCAGAAGCTGGGTGAAATGGTTAACCAAAAGTGGCAAAAAAAGATTTAAAGGGGAAAAATGATTAACCAGAAGTCGACAACAATGCTCGGCGATGAAGTCTGAAAGGGGAAAAGGTTGACCAGAAAGCAGGGAAACGATTAAACAAAAGCGGCAACATTTTTTAAAAAGTGGCAAATGGTTAACCAGAATCCCAAAAGAATGCTCAGAGACTAAGTCCCAAAGGGGAAATGGTTAACCAGAAGCTGGGGGAAATGGTTAACCAAAAGTTGCAAAAATGATTAAAAGGGGTGAAATGATTAACCAGGAGGCTGAAGCAATGTGCCGCGGTGAAGTCCTAAAGGGGAAAAGGTTGACCACAAAGCAGGGAAAGCATTAAACAAAAGCGGCAACATTTTTTAAAAATTGGCAAATGATTAACCAGAATCCCAAAAGAATGCTCAGAGACTAAGTCCCAAAGGGGAAATGGTTAACCAGAAGCAGGGGGAAATGGTTAACCAAAAGTTGCAAAAATGATTAAAAGGGGTGAAATGATTAACCAGGAGGCTGAAGCAATGTGCCGCGGTGAAGTCCTAAAGGGGAAAAGGTTGACCACAAAGCAGGGAAAGCATTAAACAAAAGCGGCAACATTTTTAAAAAAGTGGCAAATGATTAACCAGAATCCCAAAAGAATGCTCAGAGACTAAGTCCCAAAGGGGAAATGGTTAACCAGAAGCTGGGGGAAATGGTTAACCAAAAGTTGCAAAAATGATTAAAAGGGGTGAAATGATTAACCAGGAGGCTAAAGCAATGTGCCGCGGTGAAGTCTGAAAGAGGGAAAGGTTGACCAGAAAGCATTAAACAAAAGTGGCAACATTTTAAAATAATTGGCAAATGGTTAACCAGAATCCCAAAAGAATGCTCAGAGACTAAGTCCCAAAGGGGAAATGGTTAACCAGAAGCTGGGGGAAATGGTTAACCAAAAGTTGCAAAAATGATTAAAAGGGGTGAAATGATTAACCAGGAGGCTAAAGCAATGTGCCGCGGTGAAGTCCTAAAGGGGAAAAGGTTGACCAGAAAGCAGGGAAAGCATTAAACAAAAGCGGCAACATTTTTAAAAAGTGGCAAATGGTTAACCAGAATCCCAAAAGAATGCTCAGAGACCAAGTCCCAAAGGGGAAATGGTTAACCAGAAGCTGGGGGAAATGGTTAACCAAAAGTTGCAAAAATGATTAAAAGGGGTGAAATGATTAACCAGGAGGCTGAAGCAATGTGCCGCGGTGAAGTCTGAAAGAGGGAAAGGTTGACCAGAAAGCATTAAACAAAAGTGGCAACATTTTTTAAAAATTGGCAAATGGTTAACCAGAATCCCAAAAGAATGCTCACAGACTAAGTCCCAAAGGGGAAATGGTTAACCAGAAGCTGGGTGAAATGGTTAACCAAAAGTTACAAAAATGATTAAAAGGGGTGAAATGATCAACCAGAAGTCGAAAACAATGTGCGGCGATGAAGTCCTAAGGTGGAAAAGTTACCCAGAAGGCAGGGAAATGATCAAACGAAAGCAGCCAAAAAATTATTAAAAGAGGGGAACTGATGAACCAAAAGATGAGAAACGGCCCGCAGAGACTAAGTCCAAAACGGGAACTGGTGAACCGGAAATGATTAACCAAAAACTAAGTCCGAAGAGGGAACTGGTAAACCAGAACTGAGTAACCCGATTTTTAAAATTAATTATAAATGGGGAAACGATTGAGCAAAAGGCGGAAATTAAGTCACAGGGACCAGGTCCGAAAGGGCAAGAGGTTACCCCGTAGGGGGCATTCGTCAACTCAATCTGAAAATTTTGGAGGCAAATCTGACCAAAATGCGGAAATCGGACCACACCGCGAGGGGCGCCATTCGACGGGGCAGGGGTAGACGCGTCGAACGGTGCCTGAAGGTCCCGGCTGCGACACGTGAGTCCGGAGATATGGCCAGTCAAAGTCTGATGGGAGGTACCGAAGCCGAAAAATCGAAACGCGTTTGCGGCGATTCGGTGTCAGAAAGTCGGTCACGAATTCAAATTCGTCCCGCTGATTCGCCAATTGCCAGCCGGTTCCGGGGGGATTGGCGGGGTACCTGCAGGATAGTAAGAGGTGGCATGTCGAGACTTAGCCTGTTTACCAGACTTGTGTCCAGCGCCTCCAGGTCTGCAGAGACCGACCCGGGCTGCCGCCCAACCGACTTTTAAGCCTTTTGGGAGTGGGAATTTTTCCCATTTTTCCCCATTTTTCGGGTTTTTTGGTCGGGCTTGAAAACGGCGGCCCCGAGGCCTCCCGGGGCTGGCGGGCTTCGGCTCCCTTGCGAGAGGGTCCGAATTCCACCCGTTTAAGCCCAGAAAGGAGTTCGGAAGTCAGTCGGTCGAGGGAACCCCTTCGGAAGTCCGACGGGGATGGATTCGGCCGGCGTTTCGGATCTCCGGTCAGAGGATTCCCCCCCCTGGGCGGGGGGGTGCGAGTAGCTGCCGGCAAACGGTCCCTTGCACTTGTGGCACAAAAAGTCCGAGCACAGGTTAATGAGTTGGCCGCGGAAGCCCCTATGCCGAAATGAGAAAGCCCCCGTTGCGGGGATTTAGTGACGCATCTGCGGCCGGAGGTGGGAGGCCGTCCTGCCGAATTGACACTTGTCATTCGGGCACCTAGGGATTGGTCGGGTACCCGGAGATTTTCGAGAACACGATTTTCAGAGCTTTCTCTGACAGCCCAGGTGCACTTTAAGAGTGC
>NW_027139758.1:7500-15000 GCF_035084215.1 Heptranchias perlo | reverse complement strand
TCGTTGTGTGCGGCCGGACCAGGCGCAGCGGACGGTACCGAGCACTCGGAGGTCGGGCGCTGCCCGCCGGAGGTACAGCGAAAGGCTGCAAACCACTTTCCGCCGCCTCCCTCCGCGGGCGTGAGACCGACGGTCGTCGGGTTTAGTTCCGCGGCTAGAGCAGGACGAGGGGCAGCGAACGGTACCGGAACGAACCCGGTCGCACACCGGGAAGTCGAGTGCCGGGTCTCGAAACGGAGCCGGGTCGGCCCAGTTTAAAACGGAGAAGAGAGTGCTGCCCTCTGCGGGTGAAAACATGGAAGTACGTTGGTTAATGATTTCCAGTTCACCCCGCTTGGTCAGGCCCACTCGGAGGCGGATAACTCCGGAACGCCGAGGCCGATTTCCTCCGGGTATGGCTCGTTGCGTGCGGCAGGAGGAGGCGCAGCGTTCGGTACCGAGCACTCGGAGGTGCGGTGCTGCCCGCCGGAGTGACAGCGAAAGGCTGCGCACCCCTTTCCGCCTGCTAACTCGGCGTCCGTGAGACCGACCGACTCCGCTTTAGCACCGGAGCTAGAGTGGGGCAAGGGGCACCGAAGGGTACCGGAACGATGACGTTCGCACACCGGGAAGTCGAGTGCCGGGCCGCCGAAAGCGAGCAGGGTGCCACCGCTCGGGGCCCCGGTTTGTCCGTCCCACCCGGAGGCCCATATCTCCGGAAGGCACAGGCCGATTTCCTCCGGGTATGGCTCGTTGTGTGCGGCCGGACCAGGCGCAGCGGACGGTACCGAGCACTCGGAGGTCGGGCGCTGCCCGCCGGAGGTACAGCGAAAGGCTGCAAACCACTTTCCGCCGCCTCCCTCCGCGGGCGTGAGACCGACGGTCGTCGGGTTTAGTTCCGCGGCTAGAGCAGGACGAGGGGCAGCGAACGGTACCGGAACGAACCCGGTCGCACACCGGGAAGTCGAGTGCCGGGTCTCGAAACGGAGCCGGGTCGGCCCAGTTTAAAACGGAGAAGAGAGTGCTGCCCTCTGCGGGTGAAAACATGGAAGTACGTTGGTTAATGATTTCCAGTTCACCCCGCTTGGTCAGGCCCACTCGGAGGCGGATAACTCCGGAACGCCGAGGCCGATTTCCTCCGGGTATGGCTCGTTGCGTGCGGCAGGAGGAGGCGCAGCGTTCGGTACCGAGCACTCGGAGGTGCGGTGCTGCCCGCCGGAGTGACAGCGAAAGGCTGCGCACCCCTTTCCGCCTGCTAACTCGGCGTCCGTGAGACCGACCGACTCCGCTTTAGCACCGGAGCTAGAGTGGGGCAAGGGGCACCGAAGGGTACCGGAACGATGACGTTCGCACACCGGGAAGTCGAGTGCCGGGCCGCCGAAAGCGAGCAGGGTGCCACCGCTCGGGGCCCCGGTTTGTCCGTCCCACCCGGAGGCCCATATCTCCGGAAGGCACAGGCCGATTTCCTCCGGGTATGGCTCGTTGCGTGCGGCCGGACCAGGCGCAGCGGACGGTACCGAGCACTCGGAGGTCGGGCGCTGCCCGCCGGAGGTACAGCGAAAGGCTGCAAACCACTTTCCGCCGCCTCCCTCCGCGGGCGTGAGACCGACGGTCGTCGGGTTTGTTTCCGCGGCTAGAGCAGGACGAGGGGCAGCGAACGGTACCGGAAGGAACCCGGTCGCACACCGGGAAGTCGACTAGCGGGCCGCCGAAAGCGAGCACGGGGCCCCGGTTTGTCCGTCCCACCCGGAGGCCCATATCTCTGGAAGGCACAGGCCGATTTCCACCGGGTATGGCTCGTTGTGTGCGGCAGGACCAGGCGCAGCGGACGGTACCGAGCACTCGGAGGTCGGGCGCTGCCCGCCGGAGGTACAGCGAAAGGCTGCAAACCACTTTCCGCCACCTCCCTCCGCGGGCGTGAGACCGACGGTCGTCGGGTTTGTCTCCGCGGCTAGAGCAGGACGAGGGGCAGCGAACGGTACCGGAACGAACCCGGTCGCACACCGGGAAGTCGACCAGCGGGCCGCCGAAAGCGTGCTCGGGTCCCCGGTTTGTCTGTCCCACCCGGAGGCTGATATCTGAGGAAGTCCGAGGCCGATTTCCTCCGGCTAACTCGGCGGGCAATGTGTCCCCCCCCCACCATCTTCGGCTGATTACCGTGGCTGGACCGGATCAAGGAGCAACGGAACCGTGCCAGAACGACGTCGGTCGGACGGCGTGAACTGATAGTGCCGAGGCCGGAAACCGAGCCGGAAATGTGCACCGATTTATTGGTCCCACTCGCAGGCCCATATCTCCGGAAGGCCGAGGCCGATTTCCTCCGGGTATGGTTCGCTGCGTGCAGCCGGAAGGGGAGCAGCGGACGGCACTGAGCAGCCGGAGGTGCGGCGCTGCCCGCCGGAGCTGCAAGCGAAAGGCTGCGCACCGCTTTCCGCTGGCTAACTCGGCGGCCGTCAGGCCGACCGACTCCGCTTCAGCACGGGAGCTGGAGTCGGGCAAGGGGCACCGAAGGGTACCGGAAGGATCACGTTCGGACACCGGGAAGTCGAGTGCCGGGCCGCCGAAAGCGAGCTCGGGGCCCCGGTTTGTCCGTCCCACCCGGAGGCCCATATCTCGAGAAGGCACAGGCCGATTTCCTCCGGGTTTGGCTCGCTGCGTGCGGCCGGACGAGGCGCAGCGAACGGTACCGAGCACTCGGAGGTGCGGCGCTGCCCGCCGGAGGTACAGCGAAAGGCTGCAAACCGCTTTCCGCCTCCTCTCCCCTCGGGCGTGAGACCGACGGTCGTCTGGTTTGCTTCCGCGGCAAGAGCAGGACGAGGGGCACCGAGCGGTACCAGAACGAACCCGGTCGCACACCGGGATGTGGAGTGCCCGGCCCAAACCCGCTACCCCCCCCCCCCCCCCCAACACCCGAAAGCGAGCCCCGGTTTGTGGATTAAAAGTGAAGCGGCAAAGATTTGTAAAACAGCGTGAAATGATGAACCAGAAGCCCAAAGTAATGGTGGGAATAAAAGTTCCAAAATGTGAAATGGTGAACCAGAAGTTGTGTGAACTGTTTAACCCAAAGTGGCAAAAATGGATTAAAAGGGGTGAAATGATCGACCGCAAAGCAGGGCAAGCATTAAACAAAAGCAGCAGCATTTTTTAAAAAGGGACAAATGGTTTACCAGAATCCCAAAAGAATGCTCAGAGACTTAAGTCCCAAAGGGGAAATGGTTAACCAGTAGCTGGGTGAACTGCTTAACCCAAAGTGGGAAAAAGGATAAAAAAGGGGTGAACTGATCAACCAGAAGTCGACAACAATGTGCGGCGATTAAGTCTGAAAGAGGGAAAGGTTGACCGGAAAGCAGGGAAATGATTAAACAAAAGCAGAAAAATTCAGTAAAAAGGGGCAAGTGGTGAACCAGAAGTTGGGTGAACTGCTTAACCAAAAGTGGGAAAGAGGATTAAAAGGGGAGAAATGTTGAACCAGATGTCGAAAACAATGCGCGGCGATGAAGTCTGAAAGAGGAAAAGGTTGACCGCAAAGCAGGGAAAGGATTAAACAGAAGCAGCAATATCTTTTAAAAAGGGACAAATGGTGAACCAGAATCCCAAAAGAATGCTCAGAGACTTAAGTCCCAAAGGGGCAAATGGTTAACCAGAAGCTGGGTGAACTGTTTAACCAAAAGTGGGAAAAAGGATTAAAATGTTGTGAAATGATTAACCAGAAGGCGAAAGCAAAGTGCGGCGGCGAAGTCCTAAAGGGGAAAAGGTTGACCATAAAGCAGGGAAATGATTAAACAAAAGCGGAAAAATTCAGTAAGAAGGGGCAAATGGTTAACCAGAAGTTGGGTGAACTGCTTAACCAAAAGTGGGAAAAAGGATTAAAAGGGGAGAAATGTTTAACCAGATGTCGAAAACAATGCGCGGCGATGAAGTCTGAAAGAGGAATAGGTCGACCGCAAAGCAGGGAAATGATTAAACAAAAGCAGAAAAATTCAGTAAAAAGGGGCAAATGGTGAACCAGAAGCTGGGTGAACTGCTTAACCAAAAGTGGGAAAAAGGATTAAAAGGGGAGAAATGTTGAACCAGATGTCGAAAACAAGGTGCGGCGATGAAGTCTGAAAGAGGAATAGGTCGACCGCAAAGCAGGGAAAGGTTTAATCAAAAGCAGCAATATCTTTTAAAAAGGGACAAATGGTGAACCAGAATCACAAAAGAATGCTCAGAGACTTAAGTCCCAAAGGGGAAATGGTTAACCAGTAGCTGGGTGAACTGTCCAACCCAAAGTGGGAAAAAGGATTAAAAGGGGTGAAATGATTAACCAGGAGGCTAAAGCAATGTGCCGCGGTGAAGTCCTAAAGGGGAAAAGGTTGACCAGAAAGCAGGGAAAGCATTAAACAAAAGCGGCAACATTTTTTAAAAAGTGGCAAATGGTTAACCAGAATCCCAAAAGAATGCTCAGAGACTTAAGTCCCAAAGGGGAAATGGTGAACCAGAAGCTGGGTGAACTGGTGAACCAAAAGTGGGAAAAAGGATTAAAAGGGGAGAAATGATTAACCAGGAGGCTGAAGCAATGTGCCGCGGTGAAGTCCTAAAGGGTAAAAGGTTGACAAGAAAGCAGGGAAATGATTAAACCAAAGCGGAAAAATTCAGTATAATGGGGCAAATGGTTAACCAGAAGCTGGGTGAAATGGTTAACCAAAAGTGGCAAAAAAAGATTTAAAGGGGAAAAATGATTAACCAGAAGTCGACAACAATGCTCGGACGATGAAGTCTGAAAGGGGAAAAGGTTGACCAGAAAGCAGGGAAACGATTAAACAAAAGCGGCAACATTTTTTAAAAAGTGGCAAATGGTTAACCAGAATCCCAAAAGAATGCTCAGAGACTAAGTCCCAAAGGGGAAATGGTTAACCAGAAGCTGGGGGAAATGGTTAACCAAAAGTTGCAAAAATGATTAAAAGGGGTGAAATGATTAACCAGGAGGCTGAAGCAATGTGCCGCGGTGAAGTCCTAAAGGGGAAAAGGTTGACCACAAAGCAGGGAAAGCATTAAACAAAAGCGGCAACATTTTTTAAAAATTGGCAAATGATTAACCAGAATCCCAAAAGAATGCTCAGAGACTAAGTCCCAAAGGGGAAATGGTTAACCAGAAGCAGGGGGAAATGGTTAACCAAAAGTTGCAAAAATGATTAAAAGGGGTGAAATGATTAACCAGGAGGCTGAAGCAATGTGCCGCGGTGAAGTCCTAAAGGGGAAAAGGTTGACCACAAAGCAGGGAAAGCATTAAACAAAAGCGGCAACATTTTTAAAAAAGTGGCAAATGATTAACCAGAATCCCAAAAGAATGCTCAGAGACTAAGTCCCAAAGGGGAAATGGTTAACCAGAAGCTGGGGGAAATGGTTAACCAAAAGTTGCAAAAATGATTAAAAGGGGTGAAATGATTAACCAGGAGGCTAAAGCAATGTGCCGCGGTGAAGTCTGAAAGAGGGAAAGGTTGACCAGAAAGCATTAAACAAAAGTGGCAACATTTTAAAATAATTGGCAAATGGTTAACCAGAATCCCAAAAGAATGCTCAGAGACTAAGTCCCAAAGGGGAAATGGTTAACCAGAAGCTGGGGGAAATGGTTAACCAAAAGTTGCAAAAATGATTAAAAGGGGTGAAATGATTAACCAGGAGGCTAAAGCAATGTGCCGCGGTGAAGTCCTAAAGGGGAAAAGGTTGACCAGAAAGCAGGGAAAGCATTAAACAAAAGCGGCAACATTTTTTAAAAAGTGGCAAATGGTTAACCAGAATCCCAAAAGAATGCTCAGAGACCAAGTCCCAAAGGGGAAATGGTTAACCAGAAGCTGGGGGAAATGGTTAACCAAAAGTTGCAAAAATGATTAAAAGGGGTGAAATGATTAACCAGGAGGCTGAAGCAATGTGCCGCGGTGAAGTCTGAAAGAGGGAAAGGTTGACCAGAAAGCATTAAACAAAAGTGGCAACATTTTTTAAAAATTGGCAAATGGTTAACCAGAATCCCAAAAGAATGCTCACAGACTAAGTCCCAAAGGGGAAATGGTTAACCAGAAGCTGGGTGAAATGGTTAACCAAAAGTTACAAAAATGATTAAAAGGGGTGAAATGATCAACCAGAAGTCGAAAACAATGTGCGGCGATGAAGTCCTAAGGTGGAAAAGTTACCCAGAAGGCAGGGAAATGATCAAACGAAAGCAGCCAAAAAATTATTAAAAGAGGGGAACTGATGAACCAAAAGATGAGAAACGGCCCGCAGAGACTAAGTCCAAAACGGGAACTGGTGAACCGGAAATGATTAACCAAAAACTAAGTCCGAAGAGGGAACTGGTAAACCAGAACTGAGTAACCCGATTTTTAAAATTAATTATAAATGGGGAAACGATTGAGCAAAAGGCGGAAATTAAGTCACAGGGACCAGGTCCGAAAGGGCAAGAGGTTACCCCGTAGGGGGCATTCGTCAACTCAATCTGAAAATTTTGGAGGCAAATCTGACCAAAATGCGGAAATCGGACCACACCGCGAGGGGCGCCATTCGACGGGGCAGGGGTAGACGCGTCGAACGGTGCCTGAAGGTCCCGGCTGCGACACGTGAGTCCGGAGATATGGCCAGTCAAAGTCTGATGGGAGGTACCGAAGCCGAAAAATCGAAACGCGTTTGCGGCGATTCGGTGTCAGAAAGTCGGTCACGAATTCAAATTCGTCCCGCTGATTCGCCAATTGCCAGCCGGTTCCGGGGGGATTGGCGGGGTACCTGCAGGATAGTAAGAGGTGGCATGTCGAGACTTAGCCTGTTTACCAGACTTGTGTCCAGCGCCTCCAGGTCTGCAGAGACCGACCCGGGCTGCCGCCCAACCGACTTTTAAGCCTTTTGGGAGTGGGAATTTTTCCCATTTTTCCCCATTTTTCGGGTTTTTTGGTCGGGCTTGAAAACGGCGGCCCCGAGGCCTCCCGGGGCTGGCGGGCTTCGGCTCCCTTGCGAGAGGGTCCGAATTCCACCCGTTTAAGCCCAGAAAGGAGTTCGGAAGTCAGTCGGTCGAGGGAACCCCTTCGGAAGTCCGACGGGGATGGATTCGGCCGGCGTTTCGGATCTCCGGTCAGAGGATTCCCCCCCTGGGCGGGGGGGTGCGAGTAGCTGCCGGCAAACGGTCCCTTGCACTTGTGGCACAAAAAGTCCGAGCACAGGTTAATGAGTTGGCCGCGGAAGCCCCTATGCCGAAATGAGAAAGCCCCCGTTGCGGGGATTTAGTGACGCATCTGCGGCCGGAGGTGGGAGGCCGTCCTGCCGAATTGACACTTGTCATTCGGGCACCTAGGGATTGGTCGGGTACCCGGAGATTTTCGAGAACACGATTTTCAGAGCTTTCTCTGACAGCCCAGGTGCACTTTAAGAGTGCCTGAAAAAGTGACACTTGGCAAAAGGCTCTCAATTTCAAAGCGGAGACCTTTACAAGAGCACTCGGAAGTCACCTGTCAGCATTTAAAGCTACATCAGGCGGCAATTTTCGAACTCTTTGTC
>NW_027139757.1:0-98178 GCF_035084215.1 Heptranchias perlo | reverse complement strand
GTCACCCTCCCTTTCTCAAAATTGGAACCTCCCCCCCAATGTCCTTCCCCGTGTGATTGGGGGACGCTGCTGGCGTGACACAGATTCACCTGACGGGATCTGCAGTTCCTCTCTGCTCCGCGCAGTTTGAGTGGCTGTTTAACACGAGCCGCGTCCCGGCCAGCATTCAGGTAAGAGGGGTCACAGCGGGGGAGTGGGCGGGGGATCAACACTAACACCCAGGAACCGCAGTGGGGGGGGGGGGGGGGGGGCGAGGAACCCGGTGTCCTCGGAGACCTCCCTTCCCCCCCCCCCACCCTCTTCCCCTTCCCCACGCCTCGCAAGGCGTTCTCAGCTGATTTCAGCGGCTGAAGACGAGCCCGGGGTGGGGACGGTGCTTTTTGTTTAATTTGATAATCTCCCGGACCGTGTGAGGATCGGTGCATCCGAATGGGGTGTCCCCCGTGCATCTTGTCACCTCAAATCCTGTTCCTGCGAAGGGACCTGTGAAAATCGCTGTCTTGTTTCTGAGCTGCTTGTTTTGTTTTACTGGTCTGTGTGTCTCTGTTTATAATGTCTCTCCTCCTGTTCTCCCCACCCCCCCCCCCCCCCCGCCTCCTATGATGTGAACTCTATGTGGCTTGTGTGCTCCCTCCATTTCAACCCCCCCCCCCCCCCACTCTTCTCCACCCACCCAACTAAGTTATAATTTTTTTAATTTACTTTGTGTGTTTTTTGACTCTTTTACTTTTCAGCTTTTGGGTCAAAGTTCAATCCCATGTGCTCCTCCCAGTACGAGCGTATGTTCAATTCCAGTCGTATTCCGGGTGTAGACACAGGTACAGTTACATCCTGAGCAATCTCTCCTGCTCTTTCACCCCCTTCAACCTCTGCGCTGCCATTCGCTTTGCTGTTAGAAATGTGAAGGTTAGTATGGGGGGGCCAGGGGGGAAGGGCAATTGTGGTTCGACAGGTTACCCAGAAACAAATTGGTGTGTGAGACTACCGTGCGCAAGTGTAGGACAGGCATGTGTGTGTGTGGTGTGTGTGTGTGTGTGTGTGTGTGTGTGTGAGAGAGAGAGACACACTGGCACACGCGTGTGTGTGTGTGTGTGTGTGTGTGTGTGTGTGTGAGAGACACTGGCACACGCCGTGTGTGTGTGTGTGTGTGTGTGTGAGAGACACTGGCACACGCCGTGTGTGTGTGTGTGTGTGAGAGAGACACACTGGCACACGCCGTGTGTGTGTGTGTGTGTGTGTGTGTGTGTGTGTGGTGTGTGTGAGACACTGGCACACGCCGTGTGTGTGTGTGTGTGTGTGTGTGTGTGTGTGAGAGACACTGGCACACGGCCGTGTGTGTGTGTGTGTGTGTGATGTGTGTGTGTGTGAGAGACACTGGGCACACGCCGTGTGTGTAGTGTGTGTTGTGTGTGTGTGTGTGTGTGTGTGAGAGAGACACTGGCACAGCGCCTTTGTGTGTGTGTGTGTGAGAGACACTGGCACACGCCGTGTGTGTGTGTGTGTGTGTGTGTGAGAGACACTGGCACACGCCGTATGTGTGTGTGTGTGGTGTGTGTGTGAGAGAGACACTGGCACACGACAGCCTTTGTGTGTGTGTGTGTGTGAGAGACACTGGCACACGCCGTGTGTGTGTGTGTGTGTGTGTGTGTGTGTGTGAAGAGACACACTGGCACACGCCCTGTGTGTGTGTGTGTGTGTGTGTGTGTGAGAGAGACACTGGCACACGCCGTGTGTGTGTGTGTGTGTGAGAGACACTGGCACACGCCGTGTGGTGTGTGTGTGTGTGTGTGTGTGTGTGTGTGAGAGACACTGGCACACGCCGTGTGGTGTGTGTGTGTGTGTGTGTGTGAGAGACACTGGCACAACGCCGTGTGTGTTGTGTGTGTGAGAGACACACTGGCACACGCCGTGTGTGTGTGTGTGTGTGTGTGTGTGTGTGTGTGAGAGAGACACACTGGCACACGCCGTGTGTGTGTGTGTGTTGTGTGTGTGTGTGTGGAGAGAGACACTGGCACACGCCGTGTGTGTGTGTGTGTGTGTGTGTGTGTGAGACACTGGCACACGAGGGCTGTGTGTGTGTGTGTGTGTGTGTGTGTGAGACACTGGCACACGCCGTGTGTGTGGTGTGTGTGTGTGTGTGTGAGAGACACTGGCACACACGCCGTGTGTGTGTGTGTGTGTGTGTGTGTGTGTGTGTGAGAGACACTGGCACACGCCGTGTGTGTGTGTGTGTGTGTCGTTGTGTGTGTGTGTGGTGTGAGAGACACTGGCACACGCCGTGTGTGTGTGTGTGTGTGTGTGTGTGTGTGTGAGAGAGAGACACTGGCACGTGTGTGACGAACCGGATTCTTTCCCCTCAGTCTGGTTCAGCAAGAACTGATTCGAGTACACCGTAAAGTTCAACACAACTTTAATAGCAGATCTTAGTCTGTAGCTTCAATTCAGATTCCTGAGAGAATCCGAACGATTCTAACAGAATAAGGAGACAAAGACAAAAACTCATACCTTTATACAAATCAATAGGGGTTGGAACATCATTAACACAAGATTCAACACCAATCATAAGCCGGGCACAGGTTGCCATGCGGGGTTACATTATTTCCGGCCAATCATAAATCGTCCATGTGCTGACCATGTTGCTGTTAGACATCAAAGGGGATACTTCCTCACCTTCAACTTGGAATGTTCTTCCCTGTTCCTTCTGTTCCTTATCTCCCAACCTGGAATGTCTTTCAACTTTGGCTAAGCTCGTTACCTATATTGATCTGCCATAAACATGGAGACATTCAGACCAGTCCTTGAATCACATCAAAGACTCTACATTGATAAGACAATGCAGGCCTGCTGACTAAGCAAACATATGGCCCAGCAGGAGGGCCAGGCCACCTGTACCAATCTCAGTTACTAACTAATTAACCTTTCTAAACCATTTTGCATTCTGCTTCTTTGCCACATAGGCATTTTAATATTTTACCAAAAACTGACCACGTAGGGATTCTCGTGTGTGTGTGTGTGTGTGGTGTGTGTGTAAGAGAGAGAGAGGACACTGGCACACGCCGTGTGTGTGTGTGTGTGTGTGTGTGTGTGTAAGAGAGAGAGAGACACTGGCACACGCCGTGTGCACATATCTGTGTGACACTAGCACGTGTGTGTTTTGTGTGTGTGTGGATGTGCACACATGAGTGACACTGACATGCACCGTGTGTGTGTGGTGTGTGTGTGTATGTGCACACGTGAGTGACACTGGCATGCACCCTGTGTTTGTGTGTGAGACACTGACATGCACCGTGTGTGTGTTTGTGTGTGTTTGTGTGTGTTTGTGTGTGTTTGTGTGTGTGACACACTCTGTAAGACTAGCCTGCACCCCTGTGAGACTAGATACGCAGTAAACTCCCTCTAAGTGCTCCCAAGTGCAGCCCATAATCTGAACAGCTCTTGGTGGCGTAGTGTGATGTTTCCGTTTCGATTTGCCTCCCACCGGTGCTTGCGCCATGTTTGAGTGACACAGACTACCCGATCAGTCTGTGTTGGTGTTGCCCTGTGACCTCTCACCTGGTGTTGCCCTGTGACCTCTCACTTGGCCCCGGACGAGGCGGTCTAAGGGGTAGTTTGTAGATTGGACCCCAGTGTAATCTCTGTCCTCCGCCCGGGGTGAGGAGGGGCCATGTCTCTTGTGGACGGATTGTGGGAAGGGACACCCTCCAATCAGATTTTGCCATAAGAATGCATTCGGCCACATGCATTTTAAAGTCGTTGAAATGTCGCACAAGAACCCTTTTCAAACGTCTTACCCAACGCACACTGAGGGGACGATCCCCTCTGCAGACATTACTACACCCAAGTCTTCCACCGGTCACTGCGCACGTCTTCACCTGTGTGTGGATGTCACCCCTTGCTTGCCCTCCCCTCCCCAGTTCCTCCGTTCATTGGGCGTTTAGAAAGCTGGCTTCTGCGGAGACACTGGTGACTGGGAGTCGGTCCTGAGTGCTTTGCTAACCGCAGCTCTGTGTCTGTCCGTGTCTTGTCTGTTTAAAATTGAACCCTCTGTTCAAGCGCAGGAGCAAGAGTTTGTGGTCATTTTCTAGATGTTCCCCCCGCCCCACCACCCCCCCCACCACCCGCCATTGGTAAATGCCTGTCGAGGTTTCTCGTTAGCCTTTTGTGTACCTCTCTCTGACATGTCCCTCCTCGCACACAGACACCCTACAGCACCTGAAGGACAGCAAGCACATCGCGGTGTACCACAGGGGCCGATACTTCAAGGTCTGGCTCTACCACAGCGGCAGGCTGCTCAAACCCTGTGAAATTCAGCTGCAGGTACAGAAGATCCTGGACGACCCATCGCTGCCCCAGGCCGGAGAGGAAAAGCTGGCAGCTCTCACTGCCGGGGACAGGTGAGGCCTGTCTAACACAGGATTACTGACCCGTGCCTCCCATTCCACCGTCGCCAGGGGCTGAGGAACGAATGTTGGCCCAGACGCCGGGAGAACTGGGGCCTCTGTTTAACACCTCACTCGAAGGACAGAACCTCTGACGATGCAGCACCCCTTCAGGACTGCACGCAGAGGGTAGTGGAGCCCCCCCCTCCCCAAAAGGCTATGGATTCTGGGTCCATTGAAATCCTCAAGACAGAGATGGATAGATTTTTATTAGTTAAAGGTATCCAGGGATATGGATCAAAGACGGGGAAATGGAGGCACAGATCAGCCATGATCGAATTGAGTGGCAGAACAGGCTGGAGGGGTTGAATGGCCTCCTCGTGTTCCCTTGAAGTATCAGCCTAGATCAAGTCCTTTTTCTTTATTCTTGATTTATGGTCAGCTGTTGGCCAGACTGGGTAGGGATGGCAGCTCCCCTCCATGAAGGGGATTAGCGGCCCTAGTGGGTTTTATAACAATCCAGCAGATTTCACGGTCATTCAAGTGCCAGCACCCAAATGACCAGGTTTATTGAATTTCAGCACTTCCCACGGTGCGATCTGAACCCTCAGCCTCTGGGTTGTTCTGACTGCTGGACAGGGACTCGAACCCACAACCCTCTGATTCTCAGGTGGCATTGCTGCCACTGAGCCAAGCTAATGTCCAACAGGAGTGCTTGGTGACGTTGACCTGGTTACACTATAACAGTGACTACACTTGGCCGTGAAGCACTCTGGGGTCAGGAAAGGTGCTGTATAAATGCAGCTTCTTTCTTTGTTACCAGAAGGAGCTTCTGTCATAATCATGTATTTTTTCCCACGCCTGTGCCACACATTCCCGCACCTCGGCTGATTCCCACTCCCAGGGCCTCTGCCGATGGGACTGCGCCTTGTCTGTACCGTGTCCTGCCTGCCACACCTTGCTCTGGTGTAATCAGGGGCCCTGTTGTTAGTGGTGCTCGTGATCAGTGATGAACTGGATCCTGTGGGCGAGAAGCCAGTTAATCAGATGCATTTGGCCGTTAAGCAGGAAGGGCACCTGGCGTTATATAGGGCGGTTTACATCCCTTTTATTGCGATGTAGTATGTTGATAACTTGTTTACAGTGGCCGTGGTGTGTACTGTAAGATTAGCTTATTGTACCCTGTGCTGTTTAGTGCAGTTAGTTTCCAGAATGCAGTAAGATTACTCAAGACATCAAGGACACCCTCACTCTCCTCGCGCGTCAGTATCCGTCCCTGTCAACCGTTTGCTGTGTCTTTTCCATCCTGTTGCTCTAGAGTGCCCTGGGCCAAAGCTCGTAGTTCCTTCTTCACCCAAGGGAGGAACAAGCTGTCCCTGGAGGCAATCGAGAAGGCGGCATTCTTTGTGACCTTGGACGATACCGAGCAGGGATTCAGGAAGGAAGACCCAGTGGCTTCGCTGGATAACTACGCTAAATCTTTGCTTCATGGCAAGTGCTACGACAGGTGTGTGACTGGACAGGGTGGGGGGGCAGGTGGACCTGGTGGGTGGGCAGATTGGGGAGGGTGGGTGGTTTGGGGGGTTGGTGGTGGTGGGGGTGGGGGGGGTGGATGGAGTACTGGGGGGGTGGGGAGGGTCGGGGAGGTGGGTTGGGCAGGTGTGGGAGGGTGGGTGCAGGTGGATGGACTCTGTACGATGTTTCAGAAATCCTTTCTCTTTTTACAGGTGGTTCGACAAGTCTTTAAGTTTTATAATTTTCAAGAATGGTAAAGTTGGTCTAAATGCTGAGCACTCATGGGCAGACGCGCCCATCATCGGCCATTTGTGGGAGGTAGGGTCACCATTGCTTTTGTTCTGGCGTAGACTGAGTTTAAAACAGCAAAAGACGTTACTTCAATATGAACTGTGGTAGTGAGTCACCCAACACCCACCCCCTCCCAGTGTAGCATGATACGGGTGTGTCCCCTGGCCCCCAATTGCTCAGTCGCTAATCTCCGCTGCACCATGGCGCTGTGCAGGCAGGTAGGGGCGAGGAGTCAGCCACTTACTGACTGGGCAGTTGGCTCTTCAGCAGTCCAGAGATGGCCGTTCTAGAGTGTGTGGCAGGTCCCCCCCCCCCCTCCGAGTCTGTACAAGAGGATTGTTGTGAAATGCACCTCCAATTAACACACTTATTTTGAAATGCTTTGTGCGAACCCCCCCAAATTTGATGCCTGAAGTCTACAATGTGATGGATATTCCATCTGCTCTTGGAGTCTGCAATGTGGAGGGTGGGATATGAGGAGTTACGATCTGCAGACAGTCCACAAAGATATGTAAGAATAACAATGCAGTAATTCTGGGTTATCTTAACTATCTCAAGATAGACTGGAATAAAGGTCTCGCACGTGGTCAAAGTGGGGACATTTTTGGGTTTTATAAATAAGGGCACGAGTACAATGATAAATTTGTAGAAAGCATTGGTTAGCGTACCTTGTACAGATTTGGGTGACATTAAACTCAGTGAGCACACAGCATAGATTCACCAGGATGATTCCAGGGATGGGAAACTGGTTATGAGAATGGACTCGCAACACTGGGACTATTTCCACTGGAGCAGAGTAGGCTGAGAGGGGGTTTAATCAAGGTTTATTAAATCTGTGAAAGGGTTTGATGGTCACTGGTGAGGAGTCATCAATTCAAAACAGTCACGAAGAAAGTGAGGAGAGGTTGGGAGATGTGACTTTGCTCAATGAGTTACTGGAGAATGAAATGCTTTGCCACAGGGAGTGGTTGAAACGGAGACCAATGTACCTTGATAGGAAAAAGTGGGCCAAACAGTTGAATCAGAGGAAGACACACGGGGAGATAGCAGGCCGTAGGGATTAGCTTTAGATTACTTTGGAAAAGAGCCAGCACAGACACAATGGGTCGAATGGTGGCCTCCTGTGCTTTGAACCTGTGCAGCGTCTGCAGAGCTGTGTGTCTGCGGTACTCACCAACTGCCACTAGATAGCACAGGTTCGCTGGGCTATCCCAGATAGCGCCTTCTGACTCCGAGGCCAGAAATGCTGCTACTGAGTGAAGGCTGAACCGAAGCTGACTCACTGCAGAAGGTGGAAAGCAGAGAGGACCTAACATGCCTTCGATGCGTGACCATAAACGGCCCAAAGTTATTGCATTGTCGGTTTTATTTGTGCGAAGCTCATTTATTGTGAATTCTGTAAATCTCGGAGCTGCCTGCTTCCGTGAATAGTGACGGGAAGCCAGATGGTGGGTCTGCTTGGCTGCTGGCTTCTGGCCCGCCCGCCTGCCTGCCCCCCCCGAGCGGCCTTAGCCGGATCTCCTTCGCGCGTTGCTTCTCTTCAGCTGGAATTGAGGACGGGCAGCCGCCAGATTTGTTTCAGCGTGCGTTTCTTTCTCCTGTCGGCAATCCGCCTTCCGGCCTTCTCACACGGGTTCGAGGCTCGGGAGGGAGGGCGAGGGCCTCACGCAGGGCACGGGCGCTGTTAACGTCTTCATGTGTCTTCCCGTAGTACGTCTTGGCCACCGACCAGTTCCAGCTCGGATACACGGAGGAGGGGCACTGTAAAGGAGAGCCCAACCCCAGGATCCCTCCGCCCCAGCGCCTGCAGTGGGAGATCGGAGAGCCGGTGAGTTTCCTGTTGATTGTCAAGTGACTGGGGTGAAGGTTGAAGCAGTGCCCCTGACTGACTGACTGACACCAGCCACATCGGGTAACCGCCCTGCTGTGCCAACGCAGCCTGTTGGCCTGGCACTGGCTATGTTTCTGGCTGAGGCTGAGCACTTACCATGGTGCGGCACTGGCCGCAGACTGCCCAGGCGTCTCCGGGGTTAGCGTAGGCCTGGAAATTCGTTGAGCACGCTCTCCCTCGTGTTCTTTTCCTGACGATTGATTCTGGTCGCGCCCTCGGAAAGCATCTCGTCACTCGGGCTGACCGCGCGCGTCAAGCTGAATATAGAAGCTGAGCTTCTAAATTGTTCCACCACCCAGAACTCTGTGTTCCCTGAGTTGGTTTGCAGCCCGTTGCATTGCGCCAGCTGCAAGGATATAGAATGTTGCTTTTCGAATGGACAAGTTGTTCCTAAATCAGCAGTGAGATACACGGGCCCCGACGTGCGGTGTTGGTTGGTGTGGGTGATCTCCCTCCTCCCTCTCTCAGCACAGGGTCCCCAGTTCTACTAGGTTCTTGCTGACTGGCCTCTCCTCTTGTTTTCCTGTGCCCTCTCTAGTGTCAAGAAGTCATCAGGCAGTCTCTGAGTGTCGCCCAGCAACTTGCGGATGATGTCGACTTTCACTCCTTCCCGTTTGACAACTTTGGGAAGGGCCTGATCAAGAGGTGCAGGACCAGCCCCGATGCCTTTGTTCAGATGGCGCTACAGTTGGCACATTACTGGGTACAGTCTCCCTTCACCAACACTCCCTCCGTAACTGACCAGAGCCCCGATCGGAAGTACCCCCTGAGCAGAGAGATGTCTGGCTGCAGCTAGTTAGATTGTGAAAAGGAGGGAGAATTGGCCCGAGAAAATGTTAAAAGGGATTATGAGCTTTAAACAGAGGGGCCTTGGGTGTAAAAGCAAGCACAGTTCGGGCTTTGCGTGCAGTTCTGGGCACCCAGTCATGTAAAGATCCACTGGAACAATTTCCGAGGTTACAGATTGAAGGGAAGCTGGTAAGATTGGGGTTTTCTTCACCGCAAGATTGGCACCCACTCGAGATTGTTTTAAAAGTAAGAAAGGTATCAGGAGGGTGAAGAGGGAAAGATTGTTATCAGTGGTTGGGGATAAGGGGCACAGACTCAGAATTGCCATTCGAAGCATGAAGAGGGAGGTTGGAGGCTGATCGACCATGGAATGCTTCACCACATGTAGCTACTGAAGCCAAGACTGTATCGACACTTAAAAGGCAATTGGATCAGTATTTGAAGAGGAAGATGAGAGCGTTCGGGGGAATGGGATTAAAGTAGATTGCTACAGTAGAAGAGCTAGCACTGGCTTGGCTGCGATGAGCCAAATGGTCTCGGTGTGTGCTGTAAACTGTACAGCTTCTCAGTAGCTTCGTGAGTTTGATGACTGGCATCTTTCAAACGCCGCCTGCCTTTTATTCCAGCAGCCTAATCCCGGTGTGTTCTTTTATTAGGACAAAGGTAAATTCTGTCTAACATACGAGGCCTCCATGACCCGCCTATTCAGAGAGGGTCGCACAGAGACCGTCCGCTCCTGCACCAGTCAGTCCACCGAGTTCGTGCTGTCCATGATGGATTCCACTCAGACGGTAAACATCTCTCGTTTTCCTTCAGGACTAGAACTTTGTTCACGCGGTCTCCGTAGAAACCATCTTCCTGTAGGCCGTGCCCTCTCTGGGGTCAGGGAGCACTGGGAATGCAGCGAGCGCTGAGAGGGCCTCTTCGGATCTGGAAGTGAGGTTTGAGGATAGGGGCCCTGGGGTCCAGTGGGATGGAGGAAGAGGGTTTGGAGTGTGTCGGGCCAGACGGGTCAGTATTGGGGGATGTTGGGATTTGGCGTTTGGATGGGGACCATAGATGATCAGGAAGAGGGCTCATGATAATGTTTTTTTTATTCGTTCATGGGATGTGGGCGTCGCTGGCGAGGCCAGCATTTATTGCCCATCCCTAATTGCCCTTGAGAAGGTGGTGGTGAGCCGCCTTCTTGAACCGCTGCAGTCCATGTGGTGACGGTTCTCCCACAGTGCTGTTAGGAAGGGAGTTCCAGGATTTTGACCCAGCGATGGTGAAGGAACGGCGATATATTTCCAAATCGGGATGGTGTGTGACTTGGAGGGGAACGTGCAGGTGGTGTTGTTCCCATGTGCCTGCTGCTCTTGTCCTTCTAGGTGGTAGAGGTCGCGGGTTTGGGAGGTGCTGTCGAAGAAGCCTTGGCGAGTTGCTGCAGTGCATCCTGTGGATGGTACACACTGCAGCCACAGTGCGCCGATGGTGAAGGGAGTGAATGTTTAGGGTGGTGGATGGGGTGCCAATCAAGCGGGCTGCTTTGTCCTGGGACCCATCCTGTCATTGGCCCCTCTCGAACTATTAGCCCCCGCACCCTGACCGCGTTCCTGCCTGTCGGCCTCCTCCCACTCACCCATTCGCAGCCCTCAGTTATACCCTATCCCCCACCACCAGTTTGCCCACCATCAATTGATCCCTGTCTCTATGTTCCTGCCTTCAATTTTGTGCTGCTTAAAATTAGTGGAAAATCGCGGGCTGGGACGTGTAATTTCCTGATATACACTTGAGAGTGCGCCATGAGTACAGAAACAGAAAGGCTGGTGCATTGATGTGGAGTTTGCTGATGTACACTGACCTTCATAAAGATAAATTGCTGTAAACAGGAACAATTAGCTCACAAAATGCCCAAAGTTCATAGTTTGAAAGCCCCAGAAGGAAAGACTTTTTAATTGAACTTCAACAGCAATAAAACAGCCACCTATTCTCTATAAATAATTTGCTTTCTTTTATAACCGTAAAAAAAGAAATGATGACGCATGCTGATGTTTACCTATGTTAATAAATTGAGAAAAACAGTCGTGACCCATCCTCACAGAACGAGATGGCCTTCCACCTTGGCACTCGTGGTGATGGACAGGTTGCATGCTGGCAGATTTTGCAAACTGCACGTGCTCAGAATGCACAGATACAATTCAAACCATTGAGAGGAAAATATCCCGTCGAAGCCCAGGCTTTTGAGAGGCCAAAATCTTCAAGTAAAAACATCAGTGAGGATATTCACTGGGTGAATTTAATCGTGTTATTGTGAAATATGTAACTTTTTGAATTTTGGACATTATAAATTTGTTAGTGAGGAAAAATGGTGCAGATTTATTTATTTTTTTGAAAAGGCATTTTGAGTGATTTGCAATTTGTTTCATCAACACAGGGAAATTCAATTGTAAATGTTCATGACTGGCGCCGGCATCGACCGTCACCTCTTCTCAGTGTTAAATATCGACATAGGTGTGTGACAAAAAAGTGTGACAACCGGAAATGCAAGTCTGCATAAGATGTTTAATATCTAGGTAGATTCTCGATAGCCGAGTGGTCAGACACACTGCGGAATTGAGTTTAGTGTCCTTGTGTGCAAGTGACAACTGTGCTCAAAACTGAACGGGGCGCAGTGGAGAAATGAATTTCAGATGGGATTGTCCGTTTTAAATTGTAGATCGTGCTCTGATCGGAATCTAAGACCTCTGTGACTGGGGTTAGGGGAAACGTTTACACGGTCTGTGTACCTGACTGAATCACTCCAACATGATCCCCAGCATTACATCCAGGGCTGAGGCAACAGTGAGTGTCCACTGGCTCGATGTCCTGTTGGAGATTATAATGGGATGATTCAGTCAAGTACGTCTGTCGGGGTCAAGGAATCCTGATGTATTGAATGGCACATCGCCTCCAGTGACATCATGATGTTGCGACCAGTGACCTGGCAGGTGGAAGAGTCGCGTTGTGGGTGAGTTGCGATGTCACGGGGACTTGGCGAGCTGCCTCATTCCTTCTCTCTCTCTCTCTCTCTCTCTCTCTCTCTCTCTCCAAACCTCAGAGTGAACAGAAGCTCAAGTTCTTCAAGATAGCGGCGGAGAAACACCAGAGCATGTACCGTCACGCCATGACTGGCGCCGGCATCGACCGTCACCTCTTCTGCCTCTACGTGGTGTCCAAGTACTTGGGAGTGGACTCTCCGTTCCTCAAAGAGGCAGGTATTGTGGGATCGGACGGGTGCGTGCGTTCCTAGTTCAGTTCATAGGGAGAACCTGCATACTGGCATTGCTTTCTCACACCTCCAGGATGCCCCAGTGTAATTCTCAGCCAATGAATTACTTGTGAAGGGCAGTCACTGTTATTGTGTAGGTGGATGTGATGCGCAGTTTGCGCACAGCAAGATCCCACAACAGTGAACGAAATGGCAGCAGTTAATCTGTTTTGGTGATGCTGGTTGAGGCTGGGACGTTGGTCGGAACGCCGGGAAACCTCGCCGCTCTTCTTCGAATGGAGCCATGGCATCTTTTACATCCACGAGAAAAACCACCTGAGTGGGCAGATGGGGCCTCTCATCCGAAATACAGCACCACTGATAGTGCAGCACTCCCTCAGTACTGCACTGGAGTGTCAGCCTGGATTGTGGGCTCAGGTCCCTGGAGTGGGGGCTGAATTCATCATTTCTTGACTGAGGCGAGAGGTGCTACCAACTGACCCAAAGCTAATCCCGTTTAGTCCGTCATTTAAGACTTTCATTTCCTCTGCTTGTCCCGTCCACTTTGTGTTTTACACACGTACTGCTTCGATGCCCCACACGGCTCAATAGTCTACTGACACTTCATCTCTGGGCTCACTGGCCCCTTGTGTGGGACCACAGGGTATATGACTCTCGTGGAACCACCCGTGTCACCAGAGTCACAAGGGGAACAGGTGCCCTCTTGTGCCCCCCACCTCCTGCTCCCCCCACCCCAACCCAGCCGCCTGTCGTGCGACCACCACCACCCCACCACCGGCACCCTCACACGCGACCTGCCACCGGGCCAGCCCCCTCTCGTTCCCCCTCTCGTTCCCCCCCCCCTCTCGTTTCCGCCTCTCGTTTCCGCCTCTCGTTTCCGCCTCTCGTTTCCGCCTCTCGTTTCCGCCTCTCGTTTCCGCCTCTCGTTTCCGCCTCTCGTTTCCGCCTCTCGTTTCCGCCTCTCGTTTCCGCCTCTCGTTTCCGCCTCTCGTTTCCCCCTCTCGTTTCCCCCTCTCGTTTCCCCCTCTCGTTTCCCCCTCTCGTTTCCCCCTCTCGTTTCCCCCTCTCGTTTCCCCCTCTCGTTTCCCCCTCTCGTTTCCCCCTCTCGTTTCCCCCTCTCGTTTCCCCCTCTCGTTTCCCCCTCTCGTTTCCCCCTCTCGTTTCCCCCTCTCGTTTCCCCCTCTCGTTCCCCCCTCTCGTTCCCCCCTCTCGTTCCCCCCTCTCGTTCCCCCCTCTCGTTCCCCCCTCTCGTTCCCCCCTCTCGTTCCCCCCTCTCGTTCCCCCCTCTCGTTCCCCCCTCTCGTTCCCCCCTCTCGTTCCCCCCTCTCGTTCCCCCCTCTCGTTTCCCCCCTCTCGTTCCCCCCTCTCGTTCCCCCCTCTCGTTCCCCCCTCTCGTTCCCCCCTCTCGTTCCCCCCTCTCGTTTCCCCCTCTCGTTTCCCCCTCTCGTTTCCCCCTCTCGTTTCCCCCTCTCGTTTCCCCCTCTCGTTTCCCCCTCTCGTTTCCCCCTCTCGTTCCCCCCCTCTCGTTCCCCCCCTCTCGTTCCCCCCCTCTCGTTTCCCCCCCTCTCGTTCCCCCCCTCTCGTTCCCCCCCTCTCGTTCCCCCCTCTCGTTCCCCCCTCTCGTTCCCCCCTCTCGGTTCCCCCTCTCTGATCTCTCTCTAGTTTTAATAGTTGTCTTCTTCCCCTTCAGGTATTGTCGGAGCCCTGGAAACTCTCCACCAGCCAGACCCCCCACCAGCAGGTGGACCTCCTTGACCTGAACAGGTTTCCTGAGTATGTTTCGAGCGGAGGTGGCTTTGGGCCGGTGAGTGTTGACGTGCGATTGCATCCAGTGATGCTGTTCCTGTCCGCGTTTCACTCTTTACTGGGAGAGTTCGGTCAGGCTTGTACTTGGCAGCTGCTGCCTCCCTGCGCCAGGTGGCGTTGAAGATAGACGGCAAGGGCTTTAAGCACAGAGCTTGGTGAGAGTTGGGTGCATCTGCTAAACGGAGTGGTGACGGGAATTTGGTGAGAGTGGGAATTCGGTGCAGAGGGGACGGAGGTGCTAATTAATTTAAACCAAGGGGCAACATTAAATAAGTAAATCGATAATAAATAATCAGTAATTAATTAGATCTAAGGAGGTAAAGTTAAAATTAACTACAGAGGATATCAACATTAAAGCATTAATTGCATTAAATAAAAATCTGGTATACATAAATAATAGGAGTTAAGAGGACGCTAAAATAATGTTAATAAAACACAAGACTAATTAGTTACAAATTAATCTGAAATGAAACTAAATCCATCTACTAAATATCGAGATTGTACTACATCTAGAATTAAATTATTACTGCTAAGTAAATAAATAAAATCTAGAAATGGCAGTGCAGGCTATGTGTCGGGACTGTAATGTGTGGGAGTTTGTGGACAGTGAGACTGTCCAGGATTTCCACATCTGCAGGAAATGTCTCTGCCTTGAGACACTCCGGCTCAGAGTCGTTGAGCTGAAGTGCGAGTTGGAGACACTCCAACACATAGGGGAGGGGGAGGAATTTCTGGATCGTTTACTCCAGAGTACAGTCACACCTCAGAGGAAAGCACAGGTGCAGGAAGGGAAGAGTCAGTAGGGTAGGGGGAACCAAGGGGAGGCAGAGAAGGAGGTCCCGCAGACACTGGTCCTGTCCAACAGGTACAATGTACTTTCTACCTGTGAGGATAAGGATGTAGGTTGCGGGGAGGACAGCCAGAATGCTAAACATGGCACCGTGGAGCAGGAGGCAGTCCAAGGGCGGGAGGAGCGGGACAGAAAGGTTGTAGTCACAGCGGATTCGATAATCGGGGATAGCTAGCGTCCTCTGCAGTCGTGACCGAGAGTCCAGGAGGGTGTGTTGCCGACCTGGTTCAAGGGTGAAGGATGTCTCGGAGCAACTGGAGAGGAACTTGGAAAGGGAGGGGGAAGATCCAGTTGTCGTGGTCCATGTTGGGACCAATGACGTAGGGAAGAAAAGGGAGGAAGTCATGATAAGAGATTATCAGAAGTTAGGAAATCAATTAAAAAAACAGGACCTCACAGGTGGTAATCTCGGGATTACTACACGAGCCACGTGCTAATTGGCAGAGAGATAAACAGATCAGGAAGGTGAATGGGTGGCTGAAAGACTGGTGTGGGAAGGAGGGGTTTCATTTCATGGGACACTGACACCAGTACTGGGACAGGAAGGAGCTGTACCATTGGGACGGGCTCCACCCGAACCAGAATGGGACCCAGGTCCAAGTGGAAAGGATAAAAAGGGGCTGTCACTAGGACTTTAGTAAGGTGGGGCGGGGGGAGGGATCTGGTGAAGATAAAAGAAATAGGAGATGAAGAGTAAAGGTCAGGAATAAGGGTAATATAAACGGACAGGGAACAAATACATTTATAGAACATAAGGACAAAATGACTGCTCAAATAAAATGTGGGGAACAATTATTAAAAACAAATTAAATTTCCTGTACAGCAATGTGCACTGCATCCGAAATAAAATGGGGGAACTGGAGACAATGATTCGTAGCGAGGAGCCAGATGTAATAGATAATTGAAACATGGCTACACAAAGAACAGGACTGGAGGTTAAATATTGCAGGATATAATGTATTTAGAAAGGTTGGGGATGGAAGAAGGGTGGGTGAGGTAGCTGCACTAATTAGATACAACATAATGGCAGTCGAAATAAGGGACATAAGTAACATGAAGATAGAAACAGAATCCATATGGATTGAGACAAAGGATCAGAAGGGATCGATCAGGTTAATAGGGATGTTCTACAGAAATATGAAGAAAAATCTATAAAATGAGTAAAAAAACATCGAATAATAATCATGGGAGATTTCAACTACCCTCAAATAAACTGGCAAGAAGAGGTAGGAAAAGGGGAATGGGGTTTTTACAGTGTGTACAGGACTCCTTTCATACCGAGTATGTGAGAAGCCCAACAAGAGAGGAATCACTGCTGGATCTAATAATGGGAAATGAACTAGAACAGATAAGGGAAGTAAGCATAGGGGAACATCTAGGCAATAGCGATCATAATATAATAAGGTTTAAGATAATGTTTGAGAAAGACATAAATAAGACAAAGGCCAAAGTAATAAATTGGAAAAAAGCAAATTTTGAAGGAATGAGACTGGAACTCGGGAAGATAAACTGGAAAAAAATGTTGAAAGACAAAGAGATCGAACAGCAGTGGGAAATATTTAAAACGATGATAATAAAATTCAGGAGAAATATATTCCTCTAAAAAACAAGAACAAACTAGCCAATAATGAAACACCATGGATGAATAAAGAGATAAGGGAAAAATTGAAACTAAAGAAAAAGGCATACACTAAGTACATGGACAGTAAAAGAGAGGAGGTCAAAAGGGAATACGAAAAGGTTAGGGAAGAAGTTAGAAAATCAATTTGGAAGGCAAAGAGGAACTACGAAATTAAATAGTCAAGAAATATAAAAAGAAATAGTAAAGTATTCTACAGACACACAAATAACAAAAGAAAAATCAGGATAGGGATAGGGATTGGGATAGGGATAGAGATAGGGCCACTAAGGGATAAACAATATAAACTCCCAAGTAATGACCGTGAAATGGCAGAAATATTGAATAGTTAGTTTGCCTCAGTATTTACCAGGGAGACTAACATAAGAACATAAGAGATAGGTGCAGGAGTAGGCCATTTGGCCCCTCGAACCTGCTCCGCCATTTAATAAGATCATGGCTGATCTGATTTTTACCTCAACTCCACTTTCCCACCTTTTCCCCATATCTTTTGACTCCCTTGCTGATCAAAAATTTGTCTAACTCAGCCTTGAAAGTATTCAGTGACTCAGCCTTCACAGCTCTTTGGGGTAAAGAATTCAAAGATTCACGACCCTCTGAGAGAAGACATTTTTCCTCATTTCCGTCTTAAATGGGCGACCCCTTATTCTGAGACTATGCCCCCTAGTTCTAGATTCCCCTATGATGGAATATATTTGGACTTTCAAAAAGCCGTCGGTAAGGCATTGTAAACTCATGACTGAGGTCTGAGCATGTGGAGTCAGGGGACGGGTAGCAGAATGGATATCAAGTTGATTACAAAACAGAAAACAAAGAGTAGGGGTTAAGGGTAGTGACTCAGACTGGCAAAAGGTGGGAAGTGGTGTTCCACAGGGATCGGTGCTGAGACCACTGTTGTTCACAATTTACATAAGCAATTTGTATTCAGGAATCGGAAGTACAATTTCAAAATTTGCAGACGACATGAAATTGGGGGTGTAGTTAATACTGAGGAAGAATCGTCAAAATGCAAGAAGACATTAATAAACTTGCAGAATGGGCGTGTAATTGGCAAATTAATTTCAATATCGATAAGAGTGAGGTGGTGCATTTTGGTAGGAAGAATAAGGGGACCACATATTGCTCGGATAATAAGAGTCCAGATGGTGTAGAGGAGCAAAGTGATCTGGGGGTACAGATACACAAATCACTAAAAGTAGCGACACAGGTTAATAAGGCCATAAAAAAGGCAAGTCAAGTACTGGGGTTCATTTCTAGAGGGATAGAATTGAAAAGCAGAAAAATTATGTTAAACTAGTATAGAACCCTGGTTAGACCCCACTTTTGGAGTATTGTGCACAGTTCTGATCTCCATATTATAAAAAGGATATGGAGGCACTGGAGAAGGTGCAAAAAAGATTCACAAGGATGACACCAGAACTGAGAGGATATACCTATCCGGAAAGATTGAACAGGCTGGGGTTCTTTCCTCTAGAAAAGAGAAGACTGAGGGGTGACCTGATAGAGGTCTTTAAGATTATGAAAGGGTTTGATAGGGTAGACGTAGAGAAGATGTTTCCACTTGTGGAGAATCCAAAACCAAGGCCATAAATATAAAATAGTCACTAATAAATCCAATAGGGAATTCAGGAGAAACTCCTTTTATCCAAAGGGTGGTTCGAAAGAGTGGAACTCGCTCCCACAAGGAGGTGAATAGCATAGATGCATTTAAGGGGAAGCTAGATAAACACATGAGGGAGAAAGGAATAGAAGGATATGCTGATAGGGTGAGATGGAGTAGGGAGGGAGGAGGCAGTACAAAGAAGGTTCACTCGGCTAATCCCGGGATGAGGGGGCGGACATATGAGGGAGAGGTTGAGTAGATTGGGACTCTATTCGTTGGAGCTCAGAAGAATGAGAGGCGATCTTATTGAAAACATATAAGATTGTGAAGGGGCTTGATCGGGTGGATGCGGTAAGGATGTTCCCAAGGGGATGGGTGAAACTAGAACTAGGGGGCATAATCTTAGAATAAGGGGCTGCTCTTTCAAAACTGAGATGAGGAGAAACTTCTTCACTCAGAGGGTGGTAGGTCTGTGGAATTTGCTGCCCCAGGAAGCTGTGGAAGCTACGTCATTAAATAAATTTAAAACAGAATAGACAGTTTCCTAGAAGTAAGGGAATTAGGGGTTACGGGGAGCGGGCAGGAAATTGGACATGAATTTAGATTTGAGGTTAGGATCAGATCAGCATGATCTTATTGAATGGCGGAGCAGGCTCAAGGGGCCGATTGGCCTACTCTGCTCCTATTTCTTATGTTCTTATGAGGCTCGTGTGGAGCACAACATCGAATGGCCCTGTTTCTGTGCTGTGGACTCAGCCGAAGACAGGGTTCGAGCGCCCCCCGATGGTGCAGTGAGGAAACGAGCCTCGTGGTGTGGTATTGAATCTCACTGGAGAAGGTGCTCAGTTTGATCCGTGGTCTGTCTGTGCTGATGTTGGCTGATCTCGGCCAGGACACTGATAGGGGAGCTCCTTGGCCCTCGGGACCAGGGAGGGGAGTGACCCGGGGTTGGGGGGGCGGGGGGGGGGGGGGTGGTTTTGGTGACCCGGGGTGGGAGAGGGAGGGTGACCCAGGCGGGAGGGGGATGACTCAGGCGGGAGGGGGATGACCCTGGGGGGGGGGGGGGGGGGGGGGGTGGGGGGGGGGAGGGGGGGAGGGAGGGGGTGACCGGGAAGCGTGGGTTGGAACCGACGCCCACGAGGTCAGCTTCTGGACCAGCCCCTCAGTCTTTGCAACTCTGGCTGTGAGGCTGAATGAATGAAAAGTCAATTCGGGTCAGCTGGGTGAAAGCTGCCGTTGCCTGGGGCTCGATGATGGGTTTTTTATGTTGCTCGATGTCCCTGTGACCTCTGCCCCCGGGGTGTTTTTACAGGTTGCTGACGATGGCTACGGAGTCTCGTACATTATGGTCGGAGAAAATCTCATCAACTTCCACATTTCAAGTAAATTCTCCAGTCCTGAGACGGTAAGTCTCCTCAGAGGGGTCCGCGGGGGGAGCGAGGAGTTAAAGGATCCTGTACGGGAGCGGGCGAGGGAGAGGGCGAGTGAGGGGATGACTCTGAGGGGGAGGGGGGGGGAGCGAGGAGTTAAAGGATCCTTAGGGGAGCGGGCTGGGGGTGGAGAGGGGTGTGAGGATCCCGAGGGGGAGGGCGAGCTGGGGGGGTGTCACTGAGGGGCCGCGGGTGGGGGAGGGAGGACGAGGCTGTGATGATGCTCGTTTTCTGTGTCCAATCTTTCACTTCCATAACTTTCAAAAGGGAATTGGTTTAAATACTTGAAGGGAAAAATTTACAGGGCTACGATGAGAGCGCAGGGGAGTGGGACTAATTGGATAGCCCCTTCAAAGAGCTGGCACGGGCATGATGGGGCGAATGGCCTCCTCCTGTGCTGTAAGATTCCATGTTGGATTGTGCCAGTCACCCAGAACATAGACTTGAGCATCGAGAAAAACAGCTGAGAGCAAAGTCCTCGGTCTCCCCCCCCCGGTCTGGCCCTCGCTCTCCCCCCCGTCTGGCCCTCGCTCTCCCCCCCCCCCCCCCCCCACCTGGTCTGGCCCTCGCTCTCCCCCCCGGTCCTGGCCCTCGCTCTCCCCCCCCCCGGTCTGGCCCTCGCGCTCCCCCCGGTCTGGCCCCTCGCTCTACCCCCCCCGGTCTGGCCCTCGCTCCTCCCCCCCGGTCTGTCCCTCGCTCTCCCCCCCGGTGTGGCCCTCGCTTTCCCCCCCGGTCTGGCCCTCGCTCTCCCCCCCGGTCTGGCCCCTCGCTCTCCCCCCCGTCTGGCCCTCGCTCTCCCCCCCGGTCTGGCCCTCGCACTCCCCCCCCGGTCTGGCCCTCGCTCTCCCCCCCGGTCTGGCCTCGCTCTCCCCCCCGGTCTGGCCCTCGCTCTCACCCCCCGGTCTGGCCCTCGCTCTCCCCCCCGGTCTGGCCCTCGCTCTCCCTCCCGGTCTGGCCCTCGCTCTCCCTCCCGGTCTGGCCCTCGCTCTCCCCCCCTCCGCCCCCCCCGGTCTGGCCCTCGCTCTCCCCCCCGGTCTGGCCCTCGCTCTCCCCCCCCGGTCTGGCCCTCGCTCTCCCCCCCGGTCTGGCCCTCGCTCTCCCCCCCGGTCTGGCCCTCGCTCTCCTCCCCCCCGGTCTGGCCCTCGCTCTCCCCCCCCGGTCTGGCCCTCCCTCTCCCCCCCCCGGTCCTGGCCCTCGCTCTCCCCCCCCCCCCGGTCCTGGCCCTCGCTCTCCCCCCCCCCCGGTCTGGCCCTCGCTCTCCCCCCCCCCGGTCTGGCCCTCGCTCTCTCCCCCCGGTCTGGCCCTCGCTCTCCCCCCCCGTCTGGCCCTCGCTCTCCCCCCCCCGGTCTGGCCCCCGTTCTCCCCCCCGGTTCTGCCCTCCCTCCCCCCCCCGGTCTGGCCCTCGCTCTCCCCCCCCCCGGTCTGCCCTCGCTCTCCCCCCCCCCCCCCCCCCCCCCCCCCCCCCCCTGGTCTGGCCCTCGCTCTCCCCCCTGGTCTGGCCCTCGCTCTCCCCCCCCCCGGTCTGGCCCTCGCTCCCCCCCCCCCCCCCCCCCCCCCCCCCCCCCGGTCTGGCCCCCGCTCTCCCCCCCCCCCCCCCCCCCCCCCCCCCCCCCCCCCCCGGTCTGGCCCCCGCTCTCCCCCCCGGTCTGGCCCTCGTTCTCCCCCCCCGTTCTGGCCCTCGCTCTCCCCCCCCCCCCCCCCCCCCCCCCGGTCTGGCCCTCGCTCTCCCCCCCCCCCACCCCCCCGGTCTGGCCCTCGCTCTCCCCACCCCCGGTCTGGCCCTCGCTCTCCCCCCCCCCGGTCTGGCCCTCGCCTCTCCCCCCCGGTCTGGCCCTCGCTCTCCTGCTCTCCCCCCCCGGTCTGGCCCTCGCTCTCCCCCCCCGGTCTGGCCCTCGCTCTCCCCCCCGGTCTGGCCCTCGCTCTCCCCCCCCCCCCCCCCCGGTCTGGCCCTCGCTCTCCCCCCCCCCCCCCCCCGGTCTGGCCCTCGCTCTCCCCCCCCCCCCGGTCTGGCCCTTGCTCCCCCCCCCCCCCCGGTCTGGCCCTCGCTCTCCTCCCCCCCCCCCCGGTCTGGCCCTCGCTCTCCCCCCCCCCGGCCTGGCCCTCGCTCTCCCCCCCCCCCCCCCGGTCTGGCCCTCGCTCCCCCCCCCCCCCCCCCACCCCGGTCTGGCCCTCGCTCTCCCTCCCGGTCTGGCCCTGGCCCTCGCTCTCCCCCCCCGGTCTGTCCCTCGCTCTCCCCCCCGGTCTGGCCCTCGCTCTCCCCCCCGGTCTGGCCCTCGCTCTCCCCCCCGGTCTGGCCCTCGCTCTCCCCCCCCCGGTCTGGCCCTCGCTCTCCCCCCCCGGTCTGGCCCTCGCTCTCCCCCCCCGGTCTGGCCCTCGCTCTCCCGCCCCGGTCTGGCCCTCGCTCTCCCCCCCCGGTCTGGCCCTCGCTCTCCCTCCCCGGTCTGGCCCTCGCTCTCCCCCCCGGTCTGGCCCTCGCTCTCCCCCCCGGTCTGGCCCTCGCTCTCCCCCCGGTCTGGCCCTCGCTCTCCCCCCCGGTCTGGCCCTCGCTCTCCCCCCCGGTCTGGCCCTCGCTCTCCCCCCCCGGTCTGGCCCTCGCTCTCCCCCTCTCTCTGGCTCTCTCTCTCTCTCTATGGCTCTCTCTCTCTCTCTCTATGGCTCTCTCTCTCTCTCTCTATGGCTCTCGCGCTCTCTCTCTCTCTCTCTATGGCTCTCGCGCTCTCTCTATGGCTCTCGCGCTCTCTCTCTCTCTCTCTCTATGGCCCTCGCGCTCGCTCTCTCTCTCTATCTCTCTATGGCCCTCGCTCTCCCTCTTTTTCTCTCTCACTCTGGCCCTCGCTCGCTCTCTCTCTCTGGCCCTCACGCGCTCTCTCTCTCTGTCTCTCTATGGCCCTCAACCTCTCTCTCTCTTGCTCTCTCTCTGGCCCTCGCTCTCTCTCTCTCTCTCTCTCTCTCTGGCCCTCGCTCTCTCTCTCTCTCTCTCTCTCTGGCCCTCGCTCTCCCCCCGGTCTGGCCCTCTCTCTCTCTCTCTCTCTCTCTGGCTCATGTCGCTCTCTTTCTCTGGTCTCTGTCTGTCACTCTCTCACTGTCTGTATATCTCTGTCTCTCTCTGACTGTCTGTCTGTCTGTCTCTTTCTCTGTCTGTCTGTCTCTCTCTTTCTCTGTCTGTCTGTCTCTCTCTTTTTCTCTCTCTGTCTCTCTCTCTTTTTCTCTCTGTGCCTCTCTCTCTTTCTCTTTGTCTCTCTCTCTTTGTCTCTCTCTCTTTGTCTCTCTCTCTTTGTCTCTCTCTCTCCCCCTCTGTCTCTCTCCCCCTCTGTCTCTCTCCCCCTCTGTCTCTCTCCCCCTCTGTCTCTCTCCCCCTCTGTCTCTCTCCCCCTCTGTCTCTCTCCCCCTCTGTCTCTCTCCCCCTCTGTCTCTCTCCCCCTCTGTCTCTCTCCCCCTCTGTCTCTCTCCCCCTCTGTCTCTCTCCCCCTCTGTCTCTCTCCCCCTCTGTCTCTCTCCCCCTCTGTCTCTCTCCCCCTCTGTCTCTCTCCCCCTCTGTCTCTCTCCCCCTCTGTCTCTCTCCCCCTCTGTCTCTCTCTCTCTGGTCTGTCTCTCTCTCTCTCACCTGTCACTCAGGTTCCAGCGCATACTTTTGGGGAGGGAGGTTTTAAGGTGGAAGTGAAATTTGCAAAGAAAACAGCTGAAGTGTTGGCGGGCTCCTGTTTAAAGGCGGGCTCTGGGTGTGGGTGCTGTGTTGGCGGGCTCTGGGTGTGGGTGCGGTGTGGGCGGGCTCTGGGTGTGGGTGCGGTGTCGGCGGGCTCTGGGTGTGGGTGAGGTGTTGGCGGGCTCTGGGTGTGGGTGAGATGTCGGCGGGCTCTGGGTGTGGGTGCTGTGTTGGCGGGCTCTGGGTGTGGGTGCGGTGTGGGCGGGCTCTGGGTGTGGGTGCGGTGTCGGCGGGCTCTGGGTGTGGGTGCGGTGTTGGCGGGGTGTGGGTGCGGTGTGGGCGGGCTCTGGGTGTGGGTGCTGTGTTGGCGGGCTCTGGGTGTGGGTTCTGTGTTGGCGGGCTCTGGATGTGGGTGCGGTGTCGGCGGGCTCTGGGTGTGGGTGCGGTGTCGGCGGGCTCTGGGTGTGGGTGCGGTGTCGGCGGGCTCTGGTGTGGGTGAGGTGTTGGCGGGCTCTGGGTGTGGGTGAGATGTCGGCGGGCTCTGGGTGTGGGTGCGGTGTGGGCGGGCTCTGGGTGTGGGTGCGGTGTCGGCGGGCTCTGGGTGTGGGTGCGGTGTTGGCGGGCTCTGGGTGTGGGTGCGGTGTTGGCGGGCTCTGGGTGTGGGTGCGGTGTGGGCGGGCTCTGGGTGTGGGTGCGGTGTTGGCGGGCTCTGGGTGTGGGTGCGGTGTTGGCGGGCTCTGGGTGTGGGTGCGGTGTGGGCGGGCTCTGGGTGTGGGTGCGGTGTTGGCGGGCTCTGGGTGTGGGTGAGATGTTGGCGGGCTCTGGGTGTCTGTGCGGTGTCGGCGGGCTCTGGGTGTGGGTGCGGTGTCGGCGGGCTCTGGGTGTGGGTGCGGTGTCGGCGGGCTCTGGGTGTCTGTGCGGTGTCGGCGGGCTCTGGGTGTGGGTGCGGTGTCGGCGGGCTCTGGGTGTCTGTGCGGTGTCGGCGGGCTCTGGGTGTGGGTGCGGTGTCGGCGGGCTCTGGGTGTGGGTGCGGTGTCGGCGGGCTCTGGGTGTCTGTGCGGTGTCGGCGGGCTCTGGGTGTGGGTGCGGTGTCGGCGGGCTCTGGGTGTCTGTGCGGTGTCGGCGGGCTCTGGGTGTGGGTGCGGTGTCGGCGGGCTCTGGGTGTCGGTGCGGTGTCGGCGGGCTCTGGGTGTCTGTGCGGTGTCGGCGGGCTCTGGGTGTCTGTGCGGTGTCGGCGGGCTCTGGGTGTCTGTGCGGTGTCGGCGGGCTCTGGGTGTCTGTGCGGTGTCGGCGGGCTCTGGGTGTCTGTGCGGTGTCGGCGGGCTCTGGGTGTCTGTGCGGTGTCGGCGGGCTCTGGGTGTGGGTGCGGTGTCGGCGGGCTCTGGGTGTCTGTGCGGTGTCGGCGGGCTCTGGGTGTGGGTGCGGTGTCGGCGGGCTCTGGGTGTGGGTGCTGTGTCGGCGGGCTCTGGGTGTGGGTGAGATGTTGGCGGGCTCTGGGTGTGGGTGCGGTGTCGGCGGGCTCTGGGTGTGGGTGAGATGTTGGCGGGCTCTGGGTGTGGGTGCGGTGTCGGCGGGCTCTGGGTGTGGGTGCGGTGTCGGCGGGCTCTGGGTGTGGGTGCGGTGTTGGCGGGCTCTGGGTGTGGGTGCGGTGTTGGCGGGCTCTGGGTGTGGGTGCGGTGTTGGCGGGCTCTGGGTGTGGGTGAGATGTTGGCGGGCTCTGGGTGTGGGTGAGATGTTGGCGGGCTCTGGGTGTGGGTGAGATGTTGGCGGGCTCTGGGTGTGGGTGCGGTGTCGGCGGGCTCTGGGTGTGGGTGCGGTGTCGGCGGGCTCTGGGTGTGGGTGAGATGTTGGCGGGCTCTGGGTGTGGGTGCGGTGTCGGCGGGCTCTGGGTGTGGGTGAGATGTTGGCGGGCTCCTGTTTAAAGGCGGGCTCTGGGTGCAAGTGAAGTGATCGACTCTCTTTGTGTTTAGGATTCTCATCGGTTTGGCAAACACTTCCGGCAGGCCATGCTCGACATTCTCACCCTCTTCAACCTGGACAAGCGGCCCAGTAAGTAGTGTCAGTTGGAGTGGGTGCTGTTCACTGGCCTGGCCCAGCGGAGCCTGGGAAGAGCTGTGCAATTGACTGTCTTGTTCCTCCAGCTGGCGCTGGGATTTCTCCCCTTTGTATAGGATGATGGGCATCGTTTAGATATTGACCAATTTACTGCTTCCCGGGTGCCCTGGCCTGAGGTTACGGTGCTGGGGTGGTCTGTGTTCACTGGCCGCAGTCTCAGACCCCCACACCCCGCGGGCTGGACTGGACTGGAGCTCCAATCAGAGGCTGGCGGTCTCGCTGCAAACTATGTCACCAAGCCTCTGCCCAGGACGACTGCCCAGAGTTCAGGGACCGATGTGGGAACTGCTGTAAATTAATCCTTCTGTTACCCCCTCTCCTCCATCATGATTATTAAAGAGACCCTTCTTCACTTTTTTAAAAATTGTTTGTCTCTGAACTGTGTTCAGTTGTAACGCTCAGGATGTAAATTCAAAAATGTAACAGATGATCAACGTGACTCACAAGGTGCAGGGGCAGCCCCTCAATCACAAATGGCGGTTTGGACAGGAGGCATGTCTGGTTTAGGAGCAAGGGCTTTCCGACCCCTGACCCCACAGACACCGACATGAAGGTTTGTTGATATGAAGTAGTTTTTGTACAAAGACTGAATGGAATAAGGACGTATTGCAGGTGATCTCGGCTGTTAAGTTAATGCAACATGTATGTAATGAATCGCCAATAAAGAGCTGGGAATCCATTGCTTGTTCACTGCCCCGTCTCTTCAGTCTGTTCCTCTCTCTCTCACTGCTCCGTCTCTTCAGACTGTTTCTCTCTCTCTGCCCCGTCTCTTCAGTCTGTTTCTGTCTCTCTCTCACTGCTCCATCTCTTCAGTCTGTTTCTGTCTCTCTCACTGCCCCATCTCTTCAGTCTGTTTCTCTCTCGCTCACTGCCCCGTCTCTTCAGTCTGTTTCTCTCTCTCTCACTGCCCCGTCTCTTCAGTCTGTTTCTGTCTCTCTCACTGCCCCGTCTCTTCAGTCTGTTTCTCTCTCTCACTGCTCCATCTCTTCAGTCTGTTTCTGTCTCTCTCACTGCCCAGTCTCTTCAGTCTGTTTCTGTCTCTCTCTCACTGCTCCATCTCTTCAGTCTGTTTCTCTCTCTCACTGCCCCGTCTCTTCAGTCTGTTTCTGTCTCTCTCTCTGCCCCGTCTCTTCAGTCTGTTTCTGTCTCTCTCACTGCCCAGTCTCTTCAGTCTGTTTCTGTCTCTCTCACTGCCCAGTCTCTTCAGTCTGTTTCTCTCTCTCTCTCACTGCTCTGTCTCTTCAGTCTGTTTCTCTCTCTCTCACTGCCCCGTCTCTTCAGTCTGTTTCTGTCTCTCTCTCACTGCCCTGTCTCTTCAGTCTGTTTCTCTCTCTCTCACTGCCCCGTCTCTTCAGTCTGTTTCTGTCTCTCTCACTGCCCCGTCTCTTCAGTCTGTTTCTGTCTCTCTCACTGCCCCGTCTCTTCAGTCTGTTTCTCTCTCTCTCTCTGCCCCGTCTCTTCAGTCTGTTTCTCTCTCTCTCACTGCTCTGTCCCTTCAGTCTGTTTCTCTCTCTCTCACTGCCCCGTCTCTTCAGTCTGTTTCTCTCTCTCTCACTGCCCCGTCTCTTCAGTCTGTTTCTCTCTCTCTCTCACTGCCCCGTCTCTTCAGTCTGTTTCTCTCTCTCTCACTGCCCCGTCTCTTCAGTCTGTTTCTCTCTCTCTCACTGCCCCATCTCTTCAGTCTGTTTCTCTCTCTCTCACTGCCCCGTCTCTTCAGTCTGTTTCTCTCTCTCTCACTGCCCCGTCTCTTCAGTCTGTTTCTCTCTCTCTCACTGCCCCGTCTCTTCAGTCTGTTTCTCTCTCTCTCACTGCCCCGTCTCTTCAGTCTGTTTCTCTCTCTCTCACTGCTCTGTCTCTTCAGTCTGTTTCTGTCTCTCTCACTGCTCCGTCTCTTCAGTCTGTCTCTCTCTCTCTGCCCCGTCTCTTCAGTCTGTTTCTCTCTCTCTCTCTGCCCCGTCTCTTCAGTCTATTTCTGTCTCTCTCACTGCTCCGTCTCTTCAGTCTGTCTCTCTCTCTCTGCCCCGTCTCTTCAGTCTGTTTCTCTCTCTCTCACTGCTTTGTCTCTTCAGTCTGTTTCTCTCTTTCTCTCTGCCCCGTGTCTTCAGTCTGTTTCTCTCTCTCTCACTGCCCCGTCTCTTCAGTCTGTTTCTGTCTCTCTCACTGCCCCGTCTCTTCAGTCTGTTTCTCTCTCTCTGCCCCGTCTCTTCAGTCTGTTTCTCTCTCTCTCTGCTCTGTCTCTTCAGTCTGTTTCTGTCTCTCTCACTGCCCCGTCTCTTCGGTCTGTTTCTCTCTCTCTCACTGCTCTGTCTCTTCAGTCTGTTTCTGTCTCTCTCACTGCCCCGTCTCTTCAGTCTGTTTCTCTCTCTCTCACTGCCCCGTCTCTTCAGTCTGTTTCTCTCTCTCTCTCTGCCCCGTCTCTTCAGTCTGTTTCTGTCTCTCTCACTGCCCCGTCTCTTCAGTCTGTTTCTCTCTCTCTCACTGCTCCGTCTCTTCAGACTGTTTCTCTCTCTCTCTCTGCCCCGTCTCTTCAGTCTGCTTCTGTCTCTCTCGCTGCTCTGTCTCTTCAGTCTGTTTCTCTCTTTCTCTCTGCCCCGTGTCTTCAGTCTGTTTCTGTCTCTCTCACTGCCCCGTCTCTTCAGTCTGTTTCTCTCTCTCTCTCACTGCTCTGTCTCTTCAGTCAGTTTCTCTCTCTCTCACTGCCCCGTCTCTTCAGTCTGTTTCTCTCTCTCTCTCTGCCCCGTCTCTTCAGTCTGTTTCTCTCTCTCTCTCACTGCTCTGTCTCTTCAGTTTGTTTCTCTCTCTCTCTCTCGGCCCCGTCTCTTCAGTCTGTTTCTCTCTCTCTTACTGCCCCGTCTCTTCAGTCTGTTTCTCTCTCTCTCACTGCCCCGTCTCTTCAGTCTGTTTCTGTCTCTCTCACTGCCCCGTCTCTTCAGTCTGTTTCTCTCTCTCACTGCTCTGTCTCTTCAGTCTGTTTCTCTCTCTCTCTGCCCCGTCTCTTCAGTCTGTTTCTGTCTCTCTCACTGCCCCGTCTCTTCAGTCTGTTTCTCTCTCTCACTGCTCTGTCTCTTCAGTCTGTTTCTCTCTCTCTCTCTGCCCCGTCTCTTCAGTCTGTTTCTCCCTCTCTCACTGCCCCGTCTCTTCAGTCTGTTTCTGTCTCTCTCACTGCCCCGTCTCTTCAGTCTGTTTCTGTCTCTCTCTCTGCCCCGTCTCTTCAGTCTGTTTCTGTCTCTCACTGCCCCGTCTCTTCAGTCTGTTTCTCTCTCTCACTGCCCCGTCTCTTCAGTCTGTTTCTCTCTCTCACTGCTCTGTCTCTTCAGTCTGTTTCTCTCTGCCTCACTGCCCCGTCTCTTCAGTCTGTTTCTGTCTCTCTCACTGCCCCGTCTCTTCAGTCTGTTTCTCTCTCTCTCACTGCTCCATCTCTTCAGTCTGTTTCTGTCTCTCTCACTGCCCCGTCTCTTCAGTCTGTTTCTGTCTCTCTCTCACTGCCCCGTCTCTTCAGTCTGTTTCTGTCTCTCTCTCTGCCCCGTCTCTTCAGTCTATTTCTGTCTCTCTCACTGCCCAGTCTCTTCAGTCTGTTTCTGTCTCTCTCACTGCCCAGTCTCTTCAGTCTGTTTCTCTCTCTCTCTCACTGCTCTGTCTCTTCAGTCTGTTTCTCTCTCTCTCACTGCCCCGTCTCTTCAGTCTGTTTCTGTCTCTCTCTCACTGCCCTGTCTCTTCAGTCTGTTTCTCTCTCTCTCACTGCCCCGTCTCTTCAGTCTGTTTCTGTCTCTCTCTCACTGCCCCGTCTCTTCACTCTGTTTCTCTCTCTCTCACTGCTCTGTCCCTTCAGTCTGTTTCTCTCTCTCTCACTGCCCCGTCTCTTCAGTCTGTTTCTCTCTCTCTCACTGCCCCGTCTCTTCAGTCTGTTTCTCTCTCTCTCACTGCCCCGTCTCTTCAGTCTGTTTCTCTCTCTCTCACTGCCCCGTCTCTTCAGTCTGTTTCTCTCTCTCTCACTGCCCCGTCTCTTCAGTCTGTTTCTCTCTCTCTCACTGCCCCGTCTCTTCAGTCTGTTTCTCTCTCTCTCACTGCCCCGTCTCTTCAGTCTGTTTCTCTCTCTCACTGCCCCGTCTCTTCAGTCTGTTTCTCTCTCACTGCCCCGTCTCTTCAGTCTGTTTCTGTCTCTCTCACTGCTCCGTCTCTTCAGTCTGTTTCTGTCTCTCTCACTGCCCCGTCTCTTCAGTCTGTTTCTCTCTCTCTCACTGCCCCGTCTCTTCAGTCTGTTTCTCTCTCTCTGCCCCGTCTCTTCAGTCTGTTTCTGTCTCTCTCACTGCCCCGTCTCTTCAGTCTGTTTCTCTCTCTCACTGCCCCGTCTCTTCAGTCTGTTTCTCTCTCTCACTGCTCTGTCTCTTCAGTCTGTTTCCCTCTGCCTCACTGCCCCGTCTCTTCAGTCTGTTTCTGTCTCTCTCACTGCCCCGTCTCTTCAGTCTGTTTCTCTCTCTCTCACTGCTCCATCTCTTCAGTCTGTTTCTGTCTCTCTCACTGCCCCGTCTCTTCAGTCTGTTTCTGTCTCTCTCTCACTGCCCCGTCTCTTCAGTCTGTTTCTGTCTCTCTCTCTGCCCCGTCTCTTCAGTCTGTTTCTGTCTCTCTCACTGCCCAGTCTCTTCAGTCTGTTTCTGTCTCTCTCACTGCCCAGTCTCTTCAGTCTGTTTCTCTCTCTCTCTCACTGCTCTGTCTCTTCAGTCTGTTTCTCTCTCTCTCACTGCCCCGTCTCTTCAGTCTGTTTCTGTCTCTCTCTCACTGCCCTGTCTCTTCAGTCTGTTTCTCTCTCTCTCACTGCCCCGTCTCTTCAGTCTGTTTCTGTCTCTCTCTCACTGCCCCGTCTCTTCACTCTGTTTCTCTCTCTCTCACTGCTCTGTCCCTTCAGTCTGTTTCTCTCTCTCTCACTGCCCCGTCTCTTCAGTCTGTTTCTCTCTCTCTCACTGCCCCGTCTCTTCAGTCTGTTTCTCTCTCTCTCACTGCCCCGTCTCTTCAGTCTGTTTCTCTCTCTCTCACTGCCCCGTCTCTTCAGTCTGTTTCTCTCTCTCTCACTGCCCCGTCTCTTCAGTCTGTTTCTCTCTCTCTCACTGCCCCGTCTCTTCAGTCTGTTTCTCTCTCTCACTGCCCCGTCTCTTCAGTCTGTTTCTCTCTCACTGCCCCGTCTCTTCAGTCTGTTTCTCTCTCTCTCACTGCTCTGTCTCTTCAGTCTGTTTCTGTCTCTCTCACTGCTCTGTCTCTTCAGTCTGTTTCTGTGTCTCTCACTGCTCCGTCTCTTCAGTCTGTTTCTCTCTCACTGCCCCGTCTCTTCAGTCTGTTTCTCTCTCTCTCACTGCTCTGTCTCTTCAGTCTGTTTCTGTCTCTCTCACTGCTCTGTCTCTTCAGTCTGTTTCTCTCTCTCTCTCTGCCCCGTCTCTTCAGTCTGTTTCTGTCTCTCTCACTGCTCCGTCTCTTCAGTCTGTCTCTCTCTCTCTGCCCCGTCTCTTCAGTCTGTTTCTCTCTCTCTCACTGCCCCGTGTCTTCAGTCTGTTTCTCTCTCTCTCACTGCCCAGTCTCTTCAGTCTGTTTCTCTCTCTCTGCCCCATCTCTTCAGTCTGTTTCTCTCTCTCTGCCCCGTCTCTTCAGTCTGTTCCTCTCTCTCTCTGCTCTGTCTCTTCAGTCTGTTTCTCTCTCTCTCACTGCCTCGTCTCTTCGGTCTGTTTCTCTCTCTCTCACTGCCCCGTCTCTTCAGTCTGTTTCTCTCTCTCACTGCTCCGTCTCTTCAGACTGTTTCTCTCTCTCTCTCACTGCCCCGTCTCTTCAGTCTGTTTCTCTCTCTCTCACTGCCCCGTCTCTTCAGTCTGTTTCTCTCTCTCTGCCCCGTCTCTTCAGTCTGTTTCTCTCTCTCTCTGCTCTGTCTCTTCAGTCTGTTTCTCTCTCTCTCACTGCCCCGTCTCTTCGGTCTGTTTCTCTCTCTCTCACTGCCCCGTCTCTTCGGTCTGTTTCTCTCTCTCTCACTGCCCCGTCTCTTCAGTCTGTTTCTCTCTCTCTCACTGCTCCGTCTCTTCAGTCTGTTTCTGTCTCTCTCACTGCCCAGTCTCTTCAGTCTGTTTCTGTCTCTCTCACTGCCCAGTCTCTTCAGTCTGTTTCTCTCTCTCTCACTGCTCTGTCTCTTCAGTCTGTTTCTCTCTCTCTCACTGCCCCGTCTCTTCACTCTGTTTCTCTCTCTCTCACTGCTCTGTCCCTTCAGTCTGTTTCTCTCCCTCTCACTGCCCCGTCTCTTCAGTCTGTTTCTCTCTCTCTCACTGCCCCGTCTCTTCAGTCTGTTTCTCTCTCTCTCACTGCCCCGTCTCTTCAGTCTGTTTCTCTCTCTCTCACTGCCCCGTCTCTTCAGTCTGTTTCTCTCTCTCTCACTGCCCCGTCTCTTCAGTCTGTTTCTCTCTCTCTCTCACTGCTCTGTCTCTTCAGTTTGTTTCTCTCTCTCTCTCTCTGCCCTGTCTCTTCAGACTGTTTCTCGCTCTCTCACTGCCCCGTCTCTTCAGTCTGTTTCTGTCTCTCTCACTGCCCCGTCTCTTAAGTCTGTTTCTCTCTCTCTCTCTCTGCCCCGTCTCTTCAGTCTGTTTCTCTCTCTCTCTCTGCCCCGTCTCTTCAGCCTGTTTCTCTCTCTCACTGCTCTGTCTCTTCAGTCTGTTTCTCTCTCACTGCCCCGTCTCTTCAGTCTGTTTCTCTCTCTCTCACTGCCCCGCCTCTTCAGTCTGTTTCTGTCTCTCTCACTGCTCTGTCTCTTCAGTCTGTTTCTGTCTCTCTCACTGCTCTGTCTCTTCAGTCTGTTTCTGTCTCTCTCTCTGCCCCGTCTCTTCAGACTGTTTCTCTCTCTCTCACTGCTCTGTCTCTTCAGTCTGTTTCTCTCTCTCTCTCACTGCCCCGTCTCTTCAGTCTGTTTTTCTCTCTCTCACTGCCCCGTCTCTTCAGTCTGTTTCTCTCTCTCTCACTGCCCCGTCTCTTCAGTCTGTTTCTGTCTCTCTCACTGCCCCGTCTCTTCAGTCTGTTTCTCTCTCTCTCACTGCCCCGTCTCTTCAGTCTGTTTCTGTCTCTCTCACTGCCCCGTCTCTTCAGTCTGTTTCTGTCTCTCTCACTGCCCCGTCTCTTCAGTCTGTTTCTCTCTCTCTCTCTGCCCCGTCTCTTCAGTCTGTTTCTCTCTCTCTCTCTGCTCTGTCTCTTTAGTCTGTTTCTCTCTATCTCTCTGCCCCGTCTCTTCAGTCTGTTTCTGTCTCTCTCACTGCCCCGTCTCTTCAGTCTGTTTCTCTCTCTCTCACTGCTCTGTCTCTTCAGTCTGTTTTTGTCTCTCTCACTGCCCCGTCTCTTCAGTCTGTTTCTGTCTCTCTCACTGCCCCGTCTCTTCAGTCTGTTTCTCTCTCTCACTGGCCCCGTCTCTTCAGTCTATTTCTCTCTCTCTCTGCCCCGTCTCTTCAGTCTGTTTCTCTCTCTCTCTCTGCCCCGTCTCTTCAGTCTGTTTCTGTCTCTCTCACTGCTCCGTCTCTTCAGTCTGTCTCTCTCTCTCTGCCCCGTCTCTTCAGTCTGTTTCTCTCTCTCTCACTGCCCAGTCTCTTCGGTCTGTTTCTCTCTCTCTGCCCCGTCTCTTCAGTCTGTTTCTCTCTCTCTCTGCTCTGTCTCTTCAGTCTGTTTCTGTCTCTCTCACTGCCCCGTCTCTTCGGTCTGTTTCTCTCTCTCTCACTGCCCCGTCTCTTCCGTCTTTCTCTCTCTCTCACTGCCCCGTCTCTTCAGTCTGTTTCTCTGTCTCTCACTGCTCTGTCTCTTCAGTCTGTTTCTGTCTCTCTCACTGCCCCGTCTCTTCAGTCTGTTTCTCTCTCTCTCACTGCCCCGTCTCTTCAGTCTGTTTCTCTCTCTCTCTCTCTGCCCCGTCTCTTCAGTCTGTTTCTGTCTCTCTCACTGCCCCGTCTCTTCAGTCTGTTTCTCTCTCTCTCACTGCTCCGTCTCTTCAGTCTGTTTCTCTCTCTCACTGCTCCGTCTCTTCAGACTGTTTCTCTCTCTCTCTCTGCCCCGTCTCTTCAGTCTGTTTCTCTCTCTCTCTCACTGCTCTGTCTCTTCAGTTTGTTTCTCTCTCTCTCTCTCTGCCCCGTCTCTTCAGTCTGTTTCTCTCTCTCTCTCTGCCCCGTCTCTTCAGCCTGTTTCTCTCTCTCACTGCTCTGTCTCTTCAGTCTGTTTCTCTCTCACTGCCCCGTCTCTTCAGTCTGTTTCTCTCTCTCTCACTGCCCCGCCTCTTCAGTCTGTTTCTGTCTCTCTCACTGCTCTGTCTCTTCAGTCTGTTTCTGTCTCTCTCACTGCTCTGTCTCTTCAGTCTGTTTCTGTCTCTCTCTCTGCCCCGTCTCTTCAGACTGTTTCTCTCTCTCTCACTGCTCTGTCTCTTCAGTCTGTTTCTCTCTCTCTCTCACTGCCCCGTCTCTTCAGTCTGTTTTTCTCTCTCTCACTGCCCCGTCTCTTCAGTCTGTTTCTCTCTCTCTCACTGCCCCGTCTCTTCAGTCTGTTTCTGTCTCTCTCACTGCCCCGTCTCTTCAGTCTGTTTCTCTCTCTCTCACTGCCCCGTCTCTTCAGTCTGTTTCTGTCTCTCTCACTGCCCCGTCTCTTCAGTCTGTTTCTGTCTCTCTCACTGCCCCGTCTCTTCAGTCTGTTTCTCTCTCTCTCTCTGCCCCGTCTCTTCAGTCTGTTTCTCTCTCTCTCACTGCTCTGTCCCTTCAGTCTGTTTCTCTCCCTCTCACTGCCCCGTCTCTTCAGTCTGTTTCTCTCTCTCTCACTGCCCCGTCTCTTCAGTCTGTTTCTCTCTCTCTCACTGCCCCGTCTCTTCAGTCTGTTTCTCTCTCTCTCACTGCCCCGTCTCTTCAGTCTGTTTCTCTCTCTCTCACTGCCCCGTCTCTTCAGTCTGTTTCTCTCTCTCTCTCACTGCTCTGTCTCTTCAGTTTGTTTCTCTCTCTCTCTCTCTGCCCTGTCTCTTCAGACTGTTTCTCGCTCTCTCACTGCCCCGTCTCTTCAGTCTGTTTCTGTCTCTCTCACTGCCCCGTCTCTTAAGTCTGTTTCTCTCTCTCTCTCTCTGCCCCGTCTCTTCAGTCTGTTTCTCTCTCTCTCTCTGCCCCGTCTCTTCAGCCTGTTTCTCTCTCTCACTGCTCTGTCTCTTCAGTCTGTTTCTCTCTCACTGCCCCGTCTCTTCAGTCTGTTTCTCTCTCTCTCACTGCCCCGCCTCTTCAGTCTGTTTCTGTCTCTCTCACTGCTCTGTCTCTTCAGTCTGTTTCTGTCTCTCTCACTGCTCTGTCTCTTCAGTCTGTTTCTGTCTCTCTCTCTGCCCCGTCTCTTCAGACTGTTTCTCTCTCTCTCACTGCTCTGTCTCTTCAGTCTGTTTCTCTCTCTCTCTCACTGCCCCGTCTCTTCAGTCTGTTTTTCTCTCTCTCACTGCCCCGTCTCTTCAGTCTGTTTCTCTCTCTCTCACTGCCCCGTCTCTTCAGTCTGTTTCTGTCTCTCTCACTGCCCCGTCTCTTCAGTCTGTTTCTCTCTCTCTCACTGCCCCGTCTCTTCAGTCTGTTTCTGTCTCTCTCACTGCCCCGTCTCTTCAGTCTGTTTCTGTCTCTCTCACTGCCCCGTCTCTTCAGTCTGTTTCTCTCTCTCTCTCTGCCCCGTCTCTTCAGTCTGTTTCTCTCTCTCTCTCTGCTCTGTCTCTTTAGTCTGTTTCTCTCTATCTCTCTGCCCCGTCTCTTCAGTCTGTTTCTGTCTCTCTCACTGCCCCGTCTCTTCAGTCTGTTTCTCTCTCTCTCACTGCTCTGTCTCTTCAGTCTGTTTTTGTCTCTCTCACTGCCCCGTCTCTTCAGTCTGTTTCTCTCTCTCTCACTGCTCTGTCTCTTCAGTCTGTTTCTGTCTCTCTCACTGCCCCGTCTCTTCAGTCTGTTTCTCTCTCTCACTGGCCCCGTCTCTTCAGTCTATTTCTCTCTCTCTCTGCCCCGTCTCTTCAGTCTGTTTCTCTCTCTCTCTCTGCCCCGTCTCTTCAGTCTGTTTCTGTCTCTCTCACTGCTCCGTCTCTTCAGTCTGTCTCTCTCTCTCTGCCCCGTCTCTTCAGTCTGTTTCTCTCTCTCTCACTGCCCAGTCTCTTCGGTCTGTTTCTCTCTCTCTGCCCCGTCTCTTCAGTCTGTTTCTCTCTCTCTGCCCCGTCTCTTCAGTCTGTTTCTCTCTCTCTCTGCTCTGTCTCTTCAGTCTGTTTCTGTCTCTCTCACTGCCCCGTCTCTTCGGTCTGTTTCTCTCTCTCTCACTGCCCCGTCTCTTCCGTCTTTCTCTCTCTCTCACTGCCCCGTCTCTTCAGTCTGTTTCTCTGTCTCTCACTGCTCTGTCTCTTCAGTCTGTTTCTGTCTCTCTCACTGCCCCGTCTCTTCAGTCTGTTTCTCTCTCTCTCACTGCCCCGTCTCTTCAGTCTGTTTCTCTCTCTCTCTCTCTGCCCCGTCTCTTCAGTCTGTTTCTGTCTCTCTCACTGCCCCGTCTCTTCAGTCTGTTTCTCTCTCTCTCACTGCTCCGTCTCTTCAGTCTGTTTCTCTCTCTCACTGCTCCGTCTCTTCAGACTGTTTCTCTCTCTCTCTCTGCCCCGTCTCTTCAGTCTGTTTCTCTCTCTCTCTCACTGCTCTGTCTCTTCAGTTTGTTTCTCTCTCTCTCTCTCTGCCCCGTCTCTTCAGTCTGTTTCTCTCTCTCTCTCTGCCCCGTCTCTTCAGCCTGTTTCTCTCTCTCACTGCTCTGTCTCTTCAGTCTGTTTCTCTCTCACTGCCCCGTCTCTTCAGTCTGTTTCTCTCTCTCTCACTGCCCCGCCTCTTCAGTCTGTTTCTGTCTCTCTCACTGCTCTGTCTCTTCAGTCTGTTTCTGTCTCTCTCACTGCTCTGTCTCTTCAGTCTGTTTCTGTCTCTCTCTCTGCCCCGTCTCTTCAGACTGTTTCTCTCTCTCTCACTGCTCTGTCTCTTCAGTCTGTTTCTCTCTCTCTCTCACTGCCCCGTCTCTTCAGTCTGTTTTTCTCTCTCTCACTGCCCCGTCTCTTCAGTCTGTTTCTCTCTCTCTCACTGCCCCGTCTCTTCAGTCTGTTTCTGTCTCTCTCACTGCCCCGTCTCTTCAGTCTGTTTCTCTCTCTCTCACTGCCCCGTCTCTTCAGTCTGTTTCTGTCTCTCTCACTGCCCCGTCTCTTCAGTCTGTTTCTGTCTCTCTCACTGCCCCGTCTCTTCAGTCTGTTTCTCTCTCTCTCTCTGCCCCGTCTCTTCAGTCTGTTTCTCTCTCTCTCTCTGCTCTGTCTCTTTAGTCTGTTTCTCTCTATCTCTCTGCCCCGTCTCTTCAGTCTGTTTCTGTCTCTCTCACTGCCCCGTCTCTTCAGTCTGTTTCTCTCTCTCTCACTGCTCTGTCTCTTCAGTCTGTTTTTGTCTCTCTCACTGCCCCGTCTCTTCAGTCTGTTTCTCTCTCTCTCACTGCTCTGTCTCTTCAGTCTGTTTCTGTCTCTCTCACTGCCCCGTCTCTTCAGTCTGTTTCTCTCTCTCACTGGCCCCGTCTCTTCAGTCTATTTCTCTCTCTCTCTGCCCCGTCTCTTCAGTCTGTTTCTCTCTCTCCCTCTGCCCCGTCTCTTCAGTCTGTTTCTGTCTCTCTCACTGCTCCGTCTCTTCAGTCTGTCTCTCTCTCTCTGCCCCGTCTCTTCAGTCTGTTTCTCTCTCTCTCGCTGCCCAGTCTCTTCGGTCTGTTTCTCTCTCTCTGCCCCGTCTCTTCAGTCTGTTTCTCTCTCTCTGCCCCGTCTCTTCAGTCTGTTTCTCTCTCTCTCTGCTCTGTCTCTTCAGTCTGTTTCTGTCTCTCTCACTGCCCCGTCTCTTCGGTCTGTTTCTCTCTCTCTCACTGCCCCGTCTCTTCCGTCTTTCTCTCTCTCTCACTGCCCCGTCTCTTCAGTCTGTTTCTCTGTCTCTCACTGCTCTGTCTCTTCAGTCTGTTTCTCTCTCTCTCACTGCTCCGTCTCTTCAGTCTGTTTCTCTCTCTCACTGCTCCGTCTCTTCAGACTGTTTCTCTCTCTCTCTCTGCCCCGTCTCTTCAGTCTGTTTCTCTCTCTCTCTCACTGCTCTGTCTCTTCAGTTTGTTTCTCTCTCTCTCTCTCTGCCCCGTCTCTTCAGTCTGTTTCTCTCTCTCTCACTGCCCCGTCTCTTCAGTCTGTTTCTGTCTCTCTCACTGCCCCGTCTCTTCAGTCTGTTTCTGTCTCTCTCACTGCCCCGTCTCTTCAGTCTGTTTCTCTCTCTCTCACTGCCCCGTCTCTTCAGTCTGTTTCTCTCTCTCTCTCACTGCTCTGTCTCTTCTGTCTGTTTCTCTCTCTCTCTCACTGCCCCGCCTCTTCAGTCTGTTTCTGTCTCTCTCACTGCTCTGTCTCTTCAGTCTGTTTCTCTCTCTCTCACTGCCCCGTCTCTTCAGTCTGTTTCTCTCTCTCTCACTGCCCCGTCTCTTCAGTCTGTTTCTCTCTCTCTCACTGCCCCGTCTCTTCAGTCTGTTTCTCTCTCTCTCTCACTGCTCTGTCTCTTCAGTCTGTTTCTCTCTCTCTCACTGCCCCGTCTCTTCAGTCTGTTTCTCTCTCTCTCACTGCCCCGTCTCTTCAGTCTGTTTCTGTCTCTCTCACTGCCCCGTCTCTTCAGTCTGTTTCTCTCTCTCTCACTGCCCCGTCTCTTCAGTCTGTTTCTGTCTCTCTCACTGCCCCGTCTCTTCAGTCTGTTTCTGTCTCTCTCACTGCCCTGTCTCTTCAGTCTGTTTCTGTCTCTCTCTCTGCCCCGTCTCTTCAGACTGTTTCTCTCTCTCTCACTGCCCCGTCTCTTCAGTCTGTTTCTGTCTCTCTCACTGCCCCGTCTCTTCAGTCTGTTTCTGTCTCTCTCACTGCCCCGTCTCTTCAGTCTGTTTCTCTCTCTCTCTCTGCCCCGTCTCTTCAGTCTGTTTCTCTCTCTCTCACTGTTCTGTCTCTTCAGTCTGTTTCTCTCTCTCTCACTGCTCTGTCTCTTCAGTCTGTTTCTGTCTCTCTCACTGCCCCGTCTCTTCAGTCTGTTTCTCTCTCTCACTGGCCCCGTCTCTTCAGTCATGTTTCTCTCTCTCTCACTGCTCTGTCTCTTCAGTCTGTTTCTCTCTCTCTCTCTGCCCCGTCTCTTCAGTCTGTTTCTGTCTCTCTCACTGCCCCGTCTCTTCAGTCTGTTTCTCTCTCTCACTGCTCTGTCTCTTCAGTCTGTTTCTCTCTCTCTCTCTGCCCCGTCTCTTCAGTCTGTTTCTCTCTCTCTCTGCCCCGTCTCTTCAGTCTGTTTCTCTCTCTCACTGCTCTGTCTCTTCAGTCTGTTTCTCTCTCTCTCACTGCCCCGTCTCTTCAGTCTGTTTCTCTCTCTCTCACTGCCCCGTCTCTTCAGTCTGTTTCTCTCTCTCTCTCACTGCTCTGTCTCTTCAGTCTGTTTCTCTCTCTCTCTCACTGCCCCGCCTCTTCAGTCTGTTTCTGTCTCTCTCACTGCTCTGTCTCTTCAGTCTGTTTCTCTCTCTCTCACTGCCCCGTCTCTTCAGTCTGTTTCTCTCTCTCTCACTGCCCCGTCTCTTCAGTCTGTTTCTCTCTCTCTCACTGCCCCGTCTCTTCAGTCTGTTTCTCTCTCTCTCTCACTGCTCTGTCTCTTCAGTCTGTTTCTGTCTCTCTCACTGCCCCGTCTCTTCAGTCTGTTTCTCTCTCTCTCACTGATCTGTCTCTTCAGTCTGTTTCTCTCTCTCTCACTGCCCCGTCTCTTCAGTCTGTTTCTCTCTCTCTCACTGCCCCGTCTCTTCAGTCTGTTTCTCTCTCTCTCTCACTGCTCTGTCTCTTCAGTCTGTTTCTGTCTCTCTCACTGCCCCGTCTCTTCAGTCTGTTTCTCTCTCTCTCACTGATCTGTCTCTTCAGTCATGTTTCTCTCTCTCTCACTGCCCAGTCTCTTCAGTCTGTTTCTCTCTCTCTCACTGCCCCGTCTCTTCAGTCTGTTTCTGTCTCTCTCACTGCTTTGTCTCTTCAGTCTGTTTCTGTCTCTCTCACTGCCCCGTCTCTTCAGTCTGTTTCTGTCTCTCTCACTGCCCCGTCTCTTCAGTCTGTTTCTCTCCCTCTCTCTGCCCCGTCTCTTCAGTCTGTTTCTCTCTCTCACTGCTCTGTCTCTTCAGTCTGTTTCTCTCTCTCACTGCCCCGTCTCTTCAGTCTGTTTCTCTCTCTCTCTCTCTCTGCCCCGTCTCTTCAGTCTGTTTCTCTCTCTCACTGCTCTGTCTCTTCAGTCTGTTTCTCTCTCTCTCTCTGCCCCGTCTCTTCAGTCTGTTTCTCTCTCTCTCACGGCTCTGTCCCTTCAGTCTGTTTCTCTCTCTCTCTCTGCCCCGTCTCTTCAGTCTGTTTCTCTCTCTCTCACTGCGCCGTCTCTTCAGTCTGTTTCTCTCTCTCTCACTGCCCCGTCTCTTCAGTCTGTTTCTCTCTCTCTCACTGCCCCGTCTCTTCAGTCTGTTTCTCTCTCTCACTGCCCCGTCTCTTCAGTCTGTTTCTGTCTCTCTCACTGCTCTGTCTGTTCAGTCTGTTTCTGTCTCTCTCACTGCTCCTTCTCTTCAGTCTGTCTCTCTCTCTCTGCACCGTCTCTTCAGTCTGTTTCTCTCTCTCTCTCTGCCCCGTCTCTTCAGTCTGTCTCTGTCTCTCTCACTGCTCCGTCTCTTCAGTCTGTCTCTCTCTCTCTCTGCCCCGTCTCTTCAGTCTGTTTCTCTCTGTCTCACTGCCCCGTCTCTTCAGTCTGTTTCTCTCTCTCTCACTGCCCCGTCTCTTCAGTCTGTTTCTGTCTCTCTCACTGCCCCGTCTCTTCAGTCTGTTTCTCTCTTTCTCTCTGCCCCGTCTCTTCAGTCTGTTTCTCTCTCTCACTGCTCTGTCTCATCAGTCTGTTTCTCTCTCTCTCACTGCCCCGTCTCTTCAGTCTGTTTCTGTCTCTCTCACTGCCCCGTCTCTTCAGTCTGTTTCTCTCTCTCTCACTGCTCCGTCTCTTCAGTCTGTTTCTCTCTCTCTCACTGCTCTGTCTCTTCAGTCTGTTTCTCTCTCTCTCACTGCCCCGTCTCTTCAGTCTGTTTCTCTCTCTCTCTCTCTGCTCTGTCTCTTCAGTCTGTTTCTGTCTCTCTCACTGCTCCGTCTCTTCAGTCCGTCTCTCTCTCTCTCTGCCCCGTCTCTTCAGTCTGTTTCTCTCTCTCTCACTGCTCTGTCTCTTCAGTCTGTTTCTCTCTCTCTCACTGCCCCGTCTCTTCAGTCTGTTTCTGTCTCTCTCACTGCCCCGTCTCTTCAGTCTGTTTCTCTCTCTCTCTCTGCCCCGTCTCTTCAGTCTGTTTCTCTCTCTCTCTCTGCTCTGTCTCTTTAGTCTGTTTCTCTCTATCTCTCTGCCCCGTCTCTTCAGTCTGTTTCTGTCTCTCTCACTGCCCCGTCTCTTCAGTCTGTTTCTCTCTCTCTCACTGCTCTGTCTCTTCAGTCTGTTTTTGTCTCTCTCACTGCCCCGTCTCTTCAGTCTGTTTCTCTCTCTCTCACTGCTCTGTCTCTTCAGTCTGTTTCTGTCTCTCTCACTGCCCCGTCTCTTCAGTCTGTTTCTCTCTCTCACTGGCCCCGTCTCTTCAGTCTATTTCTCTCTCTCTCTGCCCCGTCTCTTCAGTCTGTTTCTCTCTCTCTCTCTGCCCCGTCTCTTCAGTCTGTTTCTGTCTCTCTCACTGCTCCGTCTCTTCAGTCTGTCTCTCTCTCTCTGCCCCGTCTCTTCAGTCTGTTTCTCTGTCTCTCACTGCTCTGTCTCTTCAGTCTGTTTCTGTCTCTCTCACTGCCCCGTCTCTTCAGTCTGTTTCTCTCTCTCTCACTGCCCCGTCTCTTCAGTCTGTTTCTCTCTCTCTCTCTCTGCCCCGTCTCTTCAGTCTGTTTCTGTCTCTCTCACTGCCCCGTCTCTTCAGTCTGTTTCTCTCTCTCTCACTGCTCCGTCTCTTCAGTCTGTTTCTCTCTCTCACTGCTCCGTCTCTTCAGACTGTTTCTCTCTCTCTCTCTGCCCCGTCTCTTCAGTTTGTTTCTCTCTCTCTCTCTCTGCCCCGTCTCTTCAGTCTGTTTCTCTCTCTCTCACTGCCCCGTCTCTTCAGTCTGTTTCTGTCTCTCTCACTGCCCCGTCTCTTCAGTCTGTTTCTGTCTCTCTCACTGCCCCGTCTCTTCAGTCTGTTTCTCTCTCTCTCACTGCCCCGTCTCTTCAGTCTGTTTCTCTCTCTCTCTCACTGCTCTGTCTCTTCTGTCTGTTTCTCTCTCTCTCTCACTGCCCCGCCTCTTCAGTCTGTTTCTGTCTCTCTCACTGCTCTGTCTCTTCAGTCTGTTTCTCTCCCTCTCACTGCCCCGTCTCTTCAGTCTGTTTCTCTCTCTCTCACTGCCCCGTCTCTTCAGTCTCTTTCTCTCTCTCTCACTGCCCCGTCTCTTCAGTCTGTTTCTCTCTCTCTCTCACTGCTCTGTCTCTTCAGTCTGTTTCTCTCTCTCTCACTGCCCCGTCTCTTCAGTCTGTTTCTGTCTCTCTCACTGCCCCGTCTCTTCAGTCTGTTTCTCTCTCTCTCACTGCCCCGTCTCTTCAGTCTGTTTCTGTCTCTCTCACTGCCCCGTCTCTTCAGTCTGTTTCTGTCTCTCTCACTGCCCCGTCTCTTCAGTCTGTTTCTGTCTCTCTCACTGCCCCGTCTCTTCAGTCTGTTTCTCTCTCTCTCACTGCCCCGTCTCTTCAGTCTGTTTCTGTCTCTCTCACTGCCCCGTCTCTTCAGTCTGTTTCTCTCTCTCTCTCTGCCCCGTCTCTTCAGTCTGTTTCTCTCTCTCTCTCTGCTCTGTCTCTTCAGTCTGTTTCTCTCTATCTCTCTGCCCCGTCTCTTCAGTCTGTTTCTGTCTCTCTCACTGCCCCGTCTCTTCAGTCTGTTTCTCTCTCTCTCACTGCTCTGTCTCTTCAGTCTGTTTTTGTCTCTCTCACTGCCCCGTCTCTTCAGTCTGTTTCTCTCTCTCTCACTGCCCCGTCTCTTCAGTCTGTTTCTCTCTATCTCTCTGCCCCGTCTCTTCAGTCTGTTTCTCTCTCTCTCACTGCCCAGTCTCTTCAGTCTGTTTCTCTCTCTCTCACTGCCCAGTCTCTTCAGTCTGTTTCTCTCTCTCTCACTGCTCTGTCTCTTCAGTCTGTTTCTCTCTCTCTCACTGCCCCGTCTCTTCAGTCTGTTTCTCTCTCTCTCACTGATCTGTCTCTTCAGTCTGTTTCTCTCTCTCTCACTGCCCCGTCTCTTCAGTCTGTTTCTCTCTCTCACTGGCCCCGTCTCTTCAGTCATGTTTCTCTCTCTCTCACTGCCCAGTCTCTTCAGTCTGTTTCTCTCTCTCTCACTGCCCCGTCTCTTCAGTCTGTTTCTGTCTCTCTCACTGCTCTGTCTCTTCAGTCTGTTTCTGTCTCTCTCACTGCCCCGTCTCTTCAGTCTGTTTCTGTCTCTCTCACTGCCCCGTCTCTTCAGTCTGTTTCTCTCCCTCTCTCTGCCCCGTCTCTTCAGTCTGTTTCTCTCTCTCACTGCTCTGTCTCTTCAGTCTGTTTCTCTCTCTCACTGCCCCGTCTCTTCAGTCTGTTTCTCTCTCTCTCTCTCTCTGCCCCGTCTCTTCAGTCTGTTTCTCTCTCTCACTGCTCTGTCTCTTCAGTCTGTTTCTCTCTCTCTCTCTGCCCCGTCTCTTCAGTCTGTTTCTCTCTCTCTCACGGCTCTGTCCCTTCAGTCTGTTTCTCTCTCTCTCTCTGCCCCGTCTCTTCAGTCTGTTTCTCTCTCTCTCACTGCGCCGTCTCTTCAGTCTGTTTCTCTCTCTCTCACTGCCCCGTCTCTTCAGTCTGTTTCTCTCTCTCTCACTGCCCCGTCTCTTCAGTCTGTTTCTCTCTCTCTCACTGCCCCGTCTCTTCAGTCTGTTTCTCTCTCTCACTGCCCCGTCTCTTCAGTCTGTTTCTGTCTCTCTCACTGCTCTGTCTGTTCAGTCTGTTTCTGTCTCTCTCACTGCTCCTTCTCTTCAGTCTGTCTCTCTCTCTCTGCACCGTCTCTTCAGTCTGTTTCTCTCTCTCTCTCTGCCCCGTCTCTTCAGTCTGTCTCTGTCTCTCTCACTGCTCCGTCTCTTCAGTCTGTCTCTCTCTCTCTCTGCCCCGTCTCTTCAGTCTGTTTCTCTCTGTCTCACTGCCCCGTCTCTTCAGTCTGTTTCTCTCTCTCTCACTGCCCCGTCTCTTCAGTCTGTTTCTGTCTCTCTCACTGCCCCGTCTCTTCAGTCTGTTTCTCTCTTTCTCTCTGCCCCGTCTCTTCAGTCTGTTTCTCTCTCTCACTGCTCTGTCTCTTCAGTCTGTTTCTCTCTCTCTCACTGCCCCGTCTCTTCAGTCTGTTTCTGTCTCTCTCACTGCCCCGTCTCTTCAGTCTGTTTCTCTCTCTCTCACTGCTCCGTCTCTTCAGTCTGTTTCTCTCTCTCTCACTGCTCTGTCTCTTCAGTCTGTTTCTCTCTCTCTCACTGCCCCGTCTCTTCAGTCTGTTTCTCTCTCTCTCTCTCTGCTCTGTCTCTTCAGTCTGTTTCTGTCTCTCTCACTGCTCCGTCTCTTCAGTCCGTCTCTCTCTCTCTCTGCCCCGTCTCTTCAGTCTGTTTCTCTCTCTCTCACTGCTCTGTCTCTTCAGTCTGTTTCTCTCTCTCTCACTGCCCCGTCTCTTCAGTCTGTTTCTGTCTCTCTCTCACTGCCCCGTCTCTTCAGTCTGTTTCTCTCTCTCTCTCAGCCCCGTCTCTTCAGTCTGTTTCTCTCTCTCTCACTGCTCTGTCCCTTCAGTCTGTTTCTCTCTCTCTCACTGCCCCGTCTCTTCAGTCTGTTTCTCTCTCTCTCACTGCCCCGTCTCTTCAGTCTGTTTCTCTCTCTCTCTCACTGCCCCGTCTCTTCAGTCTGTTTCTCTCTCTCACTGCTCCATCTCTTCAGTCTGTTTCTCTCTCTCTCACTGCCCCGTCTCTTCAGTCTGTTTCTCTCTCTCTCACAGCCCCGTCTCTTCAGTCTGTTTCTCTCTCTCTCACTGCCCCGTCTCTTCAGTCTGTTTCTCTCTCTCTCACTGCCCCGTCTCTTCAGTCTGTTTCTCTCTCTCTCACTGCCCCGTCTCTTCAGTCTGTTTCTCTCTCTCTCACTGCCCCGTCTCTTCAGTCTGTTTCTGTCTCTCTCACTGCCCCGTCTCTTCAGTCTGTTTCTGTCTCTCTCACTGCCCCGTCTGTTCAGTCTGTTTCTCTCTCTCACTGCCCCGTCTCTTCAGTCTGTTTCTCTCTCTCTCACTGCCCCGTCTCTTCAGTCTGTTTCTCTCTCTCTCACTGCCCCGTCTCTTCAGTCTGTTTCTCTCTCTCTCACTGCCCCGTCTCTTCAGACTGTTTCTGTCTCTCTCACTGCTCCGTCTCTTCAGTCTGTCTCTCTCTCTCTGCCCCGTCTCTTCAGTCTGTTTCTCTCTCTCTCTCTGCCCCGTCTCTTCAGTCTGTTTCTCTCTCTCTCACTGCCCCGTCTCTTCAGTCTGTTTCTGTCTCTCTCACTGCTCCGTCTCTTCAGTCTGTCTCTCTCTCTCTGCCCCGTCTCTTCAGTCTGTTTCTCTCTCTCTCACTGCCCCGTCTCTTCAGTCTGTTTCTGTCTCTCTCACTGCCCCGTCTGTTCAGTCTGTTTCTCTCTCTCTCACTGCTTTGTCTCTTCAGTCTGTTTCTCTCTTTCTCTCTGCCCCCTGTCTTCAGTCTGTTTCTGTCTCTCTCACTGCCCCGTCTCTTCAGTCTGTTTCTGTCTGTCTCTCTCTGCCCCGTCTCTTCAGTCTGTTTCTCTCTCTCTGCCCCGTCTCTTCAGTCTGTTTCTCTCTCTCTCACTGCCCAGTCTCTTCAGTCTGTTTCTCTCTCTCTGCCCCGTCTCTTCAGTCTGTTTCTCTCTCTCTCTGCTCTGTCTCTTCAGTCTGTTTCTGTCTCTCTCACTGCCCCGTCTCTTCAGTCTGTTTCTCTCTCTCTCACTGCTCCGTCTCTTCAGTCTGTTTCTCTCTCTCTCACTGCTCTGTCTCTTCAGTCTGTTTCTCCCTCTCTCACTGCCCCGTCTCTTCAGTCTGTTTCTCTCTCTGCTCTGTCTCTTCAGTCTGTTTCTGTCTCTCTCACTGCTCCGTCTCTTCAGTCCGTCTCTCTCTCTCTCTGCCCCGTCTCTTCAGTCTGTTTCTCTCTCTCTCACTGCTCTGTCTCTTCAGTCTGTTTCTCTCTCTCTCACTGCCCCGTCTCTTCAGTCTGTTTCTGTCTCTCTCTCACTGCCCCGTCTCTTCAGTCTGTTTCTCTCTCTCTCTCTGCCCCGTCTCTTCAGTCTGTTTCTCTCTCTCTCACTGCTCTGTCCCTTCAGTCTGTTTCTCTCTCTCTCACTGCCCCGTCTCTTCAGTCTGTTTCTCTCTCTCTCACTGCCCCGTCTCTTCAGTCTGTTTCTCTCTCTCTCTCACTGCCCCGTCTCTTCAGTCTGTTTCTCTCTCTCACTGCTCCGTCTCTTCAGTCTGTTTCTCTCTCTCTCACTGCCCCGTCTCTTCAGTCTGTTTCTCTCTCTCTCTCACTGCCCCGTCTCTTCAGTCTGTTTCTCTCTCTCTCACTGCCCCGTCTCTTCAGTCTGTTTCTCTCTCTCTCACTGCCCCGTCTCTTCAGTCTGTTTCTCTCTCTCTCACTGCCCCGTCTCTTCAGTCTGTTTCTCTCTCTCACTGCCCCGTCTCTTCAGTCTGTTTCTCTCTCTCTCACTGCCCCGTCTCTTCAGTCTGTTTCTCTCTCTCTCACTGCCCCGTCTGTTCAGTCTGTTTCTGTCTCTCTCACTGCCCCGTCTGTTCAGTCTGTTTTTCTCTCTCTCACTGCCCCGTCTCTTCAGTCTGTTTCTCTCTCTCACTGCCCCGTCTCTTCAGTCTGTTTCTCTCTCTCTCACTGCCCCGTCTCTTCAGTCTGTTTCTCTCTCTCTCACTGCCCCGTCTCTTCAGTCTGTTTCTCTCTCTCTCACTGCCCCGCCTCTTCAGTCTGTTTCTGTCTCTCTCACTGCTCTGTCTCTTCAGTCTGTTTCTCTCTCTCTCACTGCCCCGTCTCTTCAGTCTGTTTCTCTCTCTCTCACTGCCCCGTCTCTTCAGTCTGTTTCTCTCTCTCTCACTGCCCCGTCTCTTCAGTCTGTTTCTCTCTCTCTCTCACTGCTCTGTCTCTTCAGTCTGTTTCTGTCTCTCTCACTGCCCCGTCTCTTCAGTCTGTTTCTCTCTCTCTCACTGATCTGTCTCTTCAGTCTGTTTCTCTCTCTCTCACTGCCCCGTCTCTTCAGTCTGTTTCTCTCTCTCTCACTGCCCCGTCTCTTCAGTCTGTTTCTCTCTCTCTCTCACTGCTCTGTCTCTTCAGTCTGTTTCTGTCTCTCTCACTGCCCCGTCTCTTCAGTCTGTTTCTCTCTCTCTCACTGATCTGTCTCTTCAGTCATGTTTCTCTCTCTCTCACTGCCCAGTCTCTTCAGTCTGTTTCTCTCTCTCTCACTGCCCCGTCTCTTCAGTCTGTTTCTGTCTCTCTCACTGCTTTGTCTCTTCAGTCTGTTTCTGTCTCTCTCACTGCCCCGTCTCTTCAGTCTGTTTCTGTCTCTCTCACTGCCCCGTCTCTTCAGTCTGTTTCTCTCCCTCTCTCTGCCCCGTCTCTTCAGTCTGTTTCTCTCTCTCACTGCTCTGTCTCTTCAGTCTGTTTCTCTCTCTCACTGCCCCGTCTCTTCAGTCTGTTTCTCTCTCTCTCTCTCTCTGCCCCGTCTCTTCAGTCTGTTTCTCTCTCTCACTGCTCTGTCTCTTCAGTCTGTTTCTCTCTCTCTCTCTGCCCCGTCTCTTCAGTCTGTTTCTCTCTCTCTCACGGCTCTGTCCCTTCAGTCTGTTTCTCTCTCTCTCTCTGCCCCGTCTCTTCAGTCTGTTTCTCTCTCTCTCACTGCGCCGTCTCTTCAGTCTGTTTCTCTCTCTCTCACTGCCCCGTCTCTTCAGTCTGTTTCTCTCTCTCTCACTGCCCCGTCTCTTCAGTCTGTTTCTCTCTCTCACTGCCCCGTCTCTTCAGTCTGTTTCTGTCTCTCTCACTGCTCTGTCTGTTCAGTCTGTTTCTGTCTCTCTCACTGCTCCTTCTCTTCAGTCTGTCTCTCTCTCTCTGCACCGTCTCTTCAGTCTGTTTCTCTCTCTCTCTCTGCCCCGTCTCTTCAGTCTGTCTCTGTCTCTCTCACTGCTCCGTCTCTTCAGTCTGTCTCTCTCTCTCTCTGCCCCGTCTCTTCAGTCTGTTTCTCTCTGTCTCACTGCCCCGTCTCTTCAGTCTGTTTCTCTCTCTCTCACTGCCCCGTCTCTTCAGTCTGTTTCTGTCTCTCTCACTGCCCCGTCTCTTCAGTCTGTTTCTCTCTTTCTCTCTGCCCCGTCTCTTCAGTCTGTTTCTCTCTCTCACTGCTCTGTCTCATCAGTCTGTTTCTCTCTCTCTCACTGCCCCGTCTCTTCAGTCTGTTTCTGTCTCTCTCACTGCCCCGTCTCTTCAGTCTGTTTCTCTCTCTCTCACTGCTCCGTCTCTTCAGTCTGTTTCTCTCTCTCTCACTGCTCTGTCTCTTCAGTCTGTTTCTCTCTCTCTCACTGCCCCGTCTCTTCAGTCTGTTTCTCTCTCTCTCTCTCTGCTCTGTCTCTTCAGTCTGTTTCTGTCTCTCTCACTGCTCCGTCTCTTCAGTCCGTCTCTCTCTCTCTCTGCCCCGTCTCTTCAGTCTGTTTCTCTCTCTCTCACTGCTCTGTCTCTTCAGTCTGTTTCTCTCTCTCTCACTGCCCCGTCTCTTCAGTCTGTTTCTGTCTCTCTCACTGCCCCGTCTCTTCAGTCTGTTTCTCTCTCTCTCTCTGCCCCGTCTCTTCAGTCTGTTTCTCTCTCTCTCTCTGCTCTGTCTCTTTAGTCTGTTTCTCTCTATCTCTCTGCCCCGTCTCTTCAGTCTGTTTCTGTCTCTCTCACTGCCCCGTCTCTTCAGTCTGTTTCTCTCTCTCTCACTGCTCTGTCTCTTCAGTCTGTTTTTGTCTCTCTCACTGCCCCGTCTCTTCAGTCTGTTTCTCTCTCTCTCACTGCTCTGTCTCTTCAGTCTGTTTCTGTCTCTCTCACTGCCCCGTCTCTTCAGTCTGTTTCTCTCTCTCACTGGCCCCGTCTCTTCAGTCTATTTCTCTCTCTCTCTGCCCCGTCTCTTCAGTCTGTTTCTCTCTCTCTCTCTCTGCCCCGTCTCTTCAGTCTGTTTCTGTCTCTCTCACTGCTCCGTCTCTTCAGTCTGTCTCTCTCTCTCTGCCCCGTCTCTTCAGTCTGTTTCTCTGTCTCTCACTGCTCTGTCTCTTCAGTCTGTTTCTGTCTCTCTCACTGCCCCGTCTCTTCAGTCTGTTTCTCTCTCTCTCACTGCCCCGTCTCTTCAGTCTGTTTCTCTCTCTCTCTCTCTGCCCCGTCTCTTCAGTCTGTTTCTGTCTCTCTCACTGCCCCGTCTCTTCAGTCTGTTTCTCTCTCTCTCACTGCTCCGTCTCTTCAGTCTGTTTCTCTCTCTCACTGCTCCGTCTCTTCAGACTGTTTCTCTCTCTCTCTCTGCCCCGTCTCTTCAGTTTGTTTCTCTCTCTCTCTCTCTGCCCCGTCTCTTCAGTCTGTTTCTCTCTCTCTCACTGCCCCGTCTCTTCAGTCTGTTTCTGTCTCTCTCACTGCCCCGTCTCTTCAGTCTGTTTCTGTCTCTCTCACTGCCCCGTCTCTTCAGTCTGTTTCTCTCTCTCTCACTGCCCCGTCTCTTCAGTCTGTTTCTCTCTCTCTCTCACTGCTCTGTCTCTTCTGTCTGTTTCTCTCTCTCTCTCACTGCCCCGCCTCTTCAGTCTGTTTCTGTCTCTCTCACTGCTCTGTCTCTTCAGTCTGTTTCTCTCCCTCTCACTGCCCCGTCTCTTCAGTCTGTTTCTCTCTCTCTCACTGCCCCGTCTCTTCAGTCTCTTTCTCTCTCTCTCACTGCCCCGTCTCTTCAGTCTGTTTCTCTCTCTCTCACTGCCCCGTCTCTTCAGTCTGTTTCTGTCTCTCTCACTGCCCCGTCTCTTCAGTCTGTTTCTGTCTCTCTCACTGCCCCGTCTCTTCAGTCTGTTTCTGTCTCTCTCACTGCCCCGTCTCTTCAGTCTGTTTCTCTCTCTCTCACTGCCCCGTCTCTTCAGTCTGTTTCTGTCTCTCTCACTGCCCCGTCTCTTCAGTCTGTTTCTCTCTCTCTCTCTGCCCCGTCTCTTCAGTCTGTTTCTCTCTCTCTCTCTGCTCTGTCTCTTCAGTCTGTTTCTCTCTATCTCTCTGCCCCGTCTCTTCAGTCTGTTTCTGTCTCTCTCACTGCCCCGTCTCTTCAGTCTGTTTCTCTCTCTCTCACTGCTCTGTCTCTTCAGTCTGTTTTTGTCTCTCTCACTGCCCCGTCTCTTCAGTCTGTTTCTCTCTCTCTCACTGCCCCGTCTCTTCAGTCTGTTTCTCTCTATCTCTCTGCCCCGTCTCTTCAGTCTGTTTCTCTCTCTCTCACTGCCCAGTCTCTTCAGTCTGTTTCTCTCTCTCTCACTGCCCAGTCTCTTCAGTCTGTTTCTCTCTCTCTCACTGCTCTGTCTCTTCAGTCTGTTTCTCTCTCTCTCACTGCCCCGTCTCTTCAGTCTGTTTCTCTCTCTCTCACTGATCTGTCTCTTCAGTCTGTTTCTCTCTCTCTCACTGCCCCGTCTCTTCAGTCTGTTTCTCTCTCTCACTGGCCCCGTCTCTTCAGTCATGTTTCTCTCTCTCTCACTGCCCAGTCTCTTCAGTCTGTTTCTCTCTCTCTCACTGCCCCGTCTCTTCAGTCTGTTTCTGTCTCTCTCACTGCTCTGTCTCTTCAGTCTGTTTCTGTCTCTCTCACTGCCCCGTCTCTTCAGTCTGTTTCTGTCTCTCTCACTGCCCCGTCTCTTCAGTCTGTTTCTCTCCCTCTCTCTGCCCCGTCTCTTCAGTCTGTTTCTCTCTCTCACTGCTCTGTCTCTTCAGTCTGTTTCTCTCTCTCACTGCCCCGTCTCTTCAGTCTGTTTCTCTCTCTCTCTCTCTCTGCCCCGTCTCTTCAGTCTGTTTCTCTCTCTCACTGCTCTGTCTCTTCAGTCTGTTTCTCTCTCTCTCTCTGCCCCGTCTCTTCAGTCTGTTTCTCTCTCTCTCACGGCTCTGTCCCTTCAGTCTGTTTCTCTCTCTCTCTCTGCCCCGTCTCTTCAGTCTGTTTCTCTCTCTCTCACTGCGCCGTCTCTTCAGTCTGTTTCTCTCTCTCTCACTGCCCCGTCTCTTCAGTCTGTTTCTCTCTCTCTCACTGCCCCGTCTCTTCAGTCTGTTTCTCTCTCTCTCACTGCCCCGTCTCTTCAGTCTGTTTCTCTCTCTCACTGCCCCGTCTCTTCAGTCTGTTTCTGTCTCTCTCACTGCTCTGTCTGTTCAGTCTGTTTCTGTCTCTCTCACTGCTCCTTCTCTTCAGTCTGTCTCTCTCTCTCTGCACCGTCTCTTCAGTCTGTTTCTCTCTCTCTCTCTGCCCCGTCTCTTCAGTCTGTCTCTGTCTCTCTCACTGCTCCGTCTCTTCAGTCTGTCTCTCTCTCTCTCTGCCCCGTCTCTTCAGTCTGTTTCTCTCTGTCTCACTGCCCCGTCTCTTCAGTCTGTTTCTCTCTCTCTCACTGCCCCGTCTCTTCAGTCTGTTTCTGTCTCTCTCACTGCCCCGTCTCTTCAGTCTGTTTCTCTCTTTCTCTCTGCCCCGTCTCTTCAGTCTGTTTCTCTCTCTCACTGCTCTGTCTCTTCAGTCTGTTTCTCTCTCTCTCACTGCCCCGTCTCTTCAGTCTGTTTCTGTCTCTCTCACTGCCCCGTCTCTTCAGTCTGTTTCTCTCTCTCTCACTGCTCCGTCTCTTCAGTCTGTTTCTCTCTCTCTCACTGCTCTGTCTCTTCAGTCTGTTTCTCTCTCTCTCACTGCCCCGTCTCTTCAGTCTGTTTCTCTCTCTCTCTCTCTCTGCTCTGTCTCTTCAGTCTGTTTCTGTCTCTCTCACTGCTCCGTCTCTTCAGTCCGTCTCTCTCTCTCTCTGCCCCGTCTCTTCAGTCTGTTTCTCTCTCTCTCACTGCTCTGTCTCTTCAGTCTGTTTCTCTCTCTCTCACTGCCCCGTCTCTTCAGTCTGTTTCTGTCTCTCTCTCACTGCCCCGTCTCTTCAGTCTGTTTCTCTCTCTCTCTCTGCCCCGTCTCTTCAGTCTGTTTCTCTCTCTCTCACTGCTCTGTCCCTTCAGTCTGTTTCTCTCTCTCTCACTGCCCCGTCTCTTCAGTCTGTTTCTCTCTCTCTCACTGCCCCGTCTCTTCAGTCTGTTTCTCTCTCTCTCTCACTGCCCCGTCTCTTCAGTCTGTTTCTCTCTCTCACTGCTCCATCTCTTCAGTCTGTTTCTCTCTCTCTCACTGCCCCGTCTCTTCAGTCTGTTTCTCTCTCTCTCACAGCCCCGTCTCTTCAGTCTGTTTCTCTCTCTCTCACTGCCCCGTCTCTTCAGTCTGTTTCTCTCTCTCTCACTGCCCCGTCTCTTCAGTCTGTTTCTCTCTCTCTCACTGCCCCGTCTCTTCAGTCTGTTTCTCTCTCTCTCACTGCCCCGTCTCTTCAGTCTGTTTCTGTCTCTCTCACTGCCCCGTCTCTTCAGTCTGTTTCTGTCTCTCTCACTGCCCCGTCTGTTCAGTCTGTTTCTCTCTCTCACTGCCCCGTCTCTTCAGTCTGTTTCTCTCTCTCTCACTGCCCCGTCTCTTCAGTCTGTTTCTCTCTCTCTCACTGCCCCGTCTCTTCAGTCTGTTTCTCTCTCTCTCACTGCCCCGTCTCTTCAGACTGTTTCTGTCTCTCTCACTGCTCCGTCTCTTCAGTCTGTCTCTCTCTCTCTGCCCCGTCTCTTCAGTCTGTTTCTCTCTCTCTCTCTGCCCCGTCTCTTCAGTCTGTTTCTCTCTCTCTCACTGCCCCGTCTCTTCAGTCTGTTTCTGTCTCTCTCACTGCTCCGTCTCTTCAGTCTGTCTCTCTCTCTCTGCCCCGTCTCTTCAGTCTGTTTCTCTCTCTCTCACTGCCCCGTCTCTTCAGTCTGTTTCTGTCTCTCTCACTGCCCCGTCTGTTCAGTCTGTTTCTCTCTCTCTCACTGCTTTGTCTCTTCAGTCTGTTTCTCTCTTTCTCTCTGCCCCCTGTCTTCAGTCTGTTTCTGTCTCTCTCACTGCCCCGTCTCTTCAGTCTGTTTCTGTCTGTCTCTCTCTGCCCCGTCTCTTCAGTCTGTTTCTCTCTCTCTGCCCCGTCTCTTCAGTCTGTTTCTCTCTCTCTCACTGCCCAGTCTCTTCAGTCTGTTTCTCTCTCTCTGCCCCGTCTCTTCAGTCTGTTTCTCTCTCTCTCTGCTCTGTCTCTTCAGTCTGTTTCTGTCTCTCTCACTGCCCCGTCTCTTCAGTCTGTTTCTCTCTCTCTCACTGCTCCGTCTCTTCAGTCTGTTTCTCTCTCTCTCACTGCTCTGTCTCTTCAGTCTGTTTCTCCCTCTCTCACTGCCCCGTCTCTTCAGTCTGTTTCTCTCTCTGCTCTGTCTCTTCAGTCTGTTTCTGTCTCTCTCACTGCTCCGTCTCTTCAGTCCGTCTCTCTCTCTCTCTGCCCCGTCTCTTCAGTCTGTTTCTCTCTCTCTCACTGCTCTGTCTCTTCAGTCTGTTTCTCTCTCTCTCACTGCCCCGTCTCTTCAGTCTGTTTCTGTCTCTCTCTCACTGCCCCGTCTCTTCAGTCTGTTTCTCTCTCTCTCTCTGCCCCGTCTCTTCAGTCTGTTTCTCTCTCTCTCACTGCTCTGTCCCTTCAGTCTGTTTCTCTCTCTCTCACTGCCCCGTCTCTTCAGTCTGTTTCTCTCTCTCTCACTGCCCCGTCTCTTCAGTCTGTTTCTCTCTCTCTCTCACTGCCCCGTCTCTTCAGTCTGTTTCTCTCTCTCACTGCTCCGTCTCTTCAGTCTGTTTCTCTCTCTCTCACTGCCCCGTCTCTTCAGTCTGTTTCTCTCTCTCTCTCACTGCCCCGTCTCTTCAGTCTGTTTCTCTCTCTCTCACTGCCCCGTCTCTTCAGTCTGTTTCTCTCTCTCTCACTGCCCCGTCTCTTCAGTCTGTTTCTCTCTCTCTCACTGCCCCGTCTCTTCAGTCTGTTTCTCTCTCTCACTGCCCCGTCTCTTCAGTCTGTTTCTCTCTCTCTCACTGCCCCGTCTCTTCAGTCTGTTTCTCTCTCTCTCACTGCCCCGTCTGTTCAGTCTGTTTCTGTCTCTCTCACTGCCCCGTCTGTTCAGTCTGTTTTTCTCTCTCTCACTGCCCCGTCTCTTCAGTCTGTTTCTCTCTCTCACTGCCCCGTCTCTTCAGTCTGTTTCTCTCTCTCTCACTGCCCCGTCTCTTCAGTCTGTTTCTCTCTCTCTCACTGCCCCGTCTCTTCAGTCTGTTTCTCTCTCTCTCACTGCCCCGTCTCTTCAGACTGTTTCTGTCTCTCTCACTGCTCTGTCTCTTCAGTCTGTCTCTCTCTCTCTGCCCCGTCTCTTCAGTCTGTTTCTCTCTCTCTCTCTGCCCCGTCTCTTCAGTCTGTTTCTCTCTCTCTCACTGCCCCGTCTCTTCAGTCTGTTTCTGTCTCTCTCACTGCTCCGTCTCTTCAGTCTGTTTCTCTCTTTCTCTCTGCCCCCTGTCTTCAGTCTGTTTCTGTCTCTCTCACTGCCCCGTCTCTTCAGTCTGTTTCTGTCTGTCTCTCTCTGCCCCGTCTCTTCAGTCTGTTTCTCTCTCTCTGCCCCGTCTCTTCAGTCTGTTTCTCTCTCTCTCACTGCCCAGTCTCTTCAGTCTGTTTCTCTCTCTCTGTCCCGTCTCTTCAGTCTGTTTCTCTCTCTCTGCCCCGTCTCTTCAGTCTGTTTCTCTCTCTCTCTGCTCTGTCTCTTCAGTCTGTTTCTGTCTCTCTCACTGCCCCGTCTCTTCGGTCTGTTTCTCTCTCTCTCACTGCCCCGTCTCTTCAGTCTGTTTCTCTCTCTCTCACTGCCCCGTCTCTTCAGTCTGTTTCTCTCTCTCTCACTGCCCCGTCTCTTCAGTCTGTTTCTGTCTCTCTCACTGCCCCGTCTCTTCAGTCTGTTTCTGTCTCTCTCACTGCCCCGTCTCTTCAGTCTGTTTCTCTCTCTCTCTCTGCCCCGTCTCTTCAGTCTGTTTCTGTCTCTCTCACTGCCCCGTCTCTTCAGTCTGTTTCTGTCTCTCTCACTGCCCCGTCTCTTCAGTCTGTTTCTGTCTCTCTCACTGCCCCGTCTCTTCAGTCTGTTTCTCTCTTTCTCTCTGCCCCGTGTCTTCAGTCTGTTTCTGTCTCTCTCACTGCTCCGTCTCTTCAGTCTGTCTCTCTCTCTCTGCCCCGTCTCTTCAGTCTGTTTCTCTCTCTCTCACTGCCCCGTCCCTTCAGTCTGTTTCTCTCTCTCTCACTGCCCCGTCTCTTCAGTCTGTTTCTGTCTCTCTCACTGCCCCGTCTCTTCAGTCTGTTTCTGTCTCTCTCTCTGCTCCGTCTCTTCAGTCTGTCTCACTCCCTCTGCCCCGTCTCTTCAGACTGTTTCTCTCTCTCTCTCTGCCTCGTCTCTTCAGTCTGTTTCTCTCTCTCTCTCTGCCCCGTCTCTTCAGTCTGTTTCTGTCTCTCTCACTGCCCCGTCTCTTCAGTCTGTTTCTGTCTCTCTCACTGCCCCGTCTCTTCAGTCTGTTTCTGTCTCTCTCACTGCTCCGTCTCTTCAGTCTGTTTCTCTCTCTCTCTCTGCCCCGTCTCTTCAGTCTGTTTCTGTCTCTCTCACTGCTCCGTCTCTTCAGTCTGTTTCTCTCTCTCTCTGCCCCGTGTCTTCAGTCTGTTTCTGTCTCTCTCACTGCTCTGTCTCTTCAGTCTGTTTCTCCCTCTCTCTGCTCTGTCTCTTCAGTCTGTTTCTCTCTCTCTCACTGCCCCGTCTCTTCAGTCTGTTTCTCTCTCTCTCACTGCCCCGTCTCTTCAGTCTGTTTCTCTCTCTCTCACTGCCCCGTCTCTTCAGTCTGTTTCTCTCTCTCTCTCTGCCCCGTCTCCTCAGTCTGTTTCTGTCTCTCTCACTGCTCCGTCTCTTCAGTCTGTTTCTCTCTCTCTCTGCCCCGTGTCTTCAGTCTGTTTCTTTCTCTCTCACTGCTCTGTCTCTTCAGTCTGTTTCTCCCTCTCTCTGCTCTGTCTCTTCAGTCTGTTTCTCTCTCTCTCACTGCCCCGTCTCTTCAGTCTGTTTCTCTCTCTCTCACTGCCCCGTCTCTTCAGTCTGTTTCTCTCTATCTCTCTGCCCCGTTTCTTCAGTCTGTTTCTGTCTCTCTCTCTCTGCCCCGTCTCTTCAGTCTGTTTCTCTCTCTCTCACTGCCCCGTCTCTTCAGTCTGTTTCTGTCTCTCTCTCTGCCCCGTCTCTTCAGTCTGTTTCTCTCTCTCTCACTGCTCCGTCTCTTCAGTCTGTTTCTCTCTCTCTCACTGCTCCGTCTCTTCAGTCTGTTTCTCTCTCTCTCTCTGCCCCGTCCCTTCAGTCTGTTTCTGTCTCTCTCTCTCAGCCCCGTCCCTTCAGTCTGTTTCTGGCTCTCTCTCACTGCCCCGTCTCTTCAGTCTGTTTCTGTCTCTCTCTCTCTCTGCTCCGTCCCTTCAGTCTGTTTCTCTCTCTCTCTCTGCCCCGTCCCTTCAGTCTGTTTCTGTCTCTCTCTCTCTGCCCCGTCTCTTCAGTCTGTTTCTGTCTCTCTCTCTCTGCTCCGTCTCTTCAGTCTGTTTCTGTCTCTCTCTCTCTCTGCTCCGTCCCTTCAGTCTGTTTCTCTCTCTCTCTCTGCCCCGTCTGTTCAGTCTGTTTCTGTCTCTCTCACTGCCCCGTCTGTTCAGTCTGTTTTTCTCTCTCTCACTGCCCCGTCTCTTCAGTCTGTTTCTCTCTCTCACTGCCCCGTCTCTTCAGTCTGTTTCTCTCTCTCTCACTGCCCCGTCTCTTCAGTCTGTTTCTCTCTCTCTCACTGCCCCGTCTCTTCAGTCTGTTTCTCTCTCTCTCACTGCCCCGTCTCTTCAGACTGTTTCTGTCTCTCTCACTGCTCTGTCTCTTCAGTCTGTCTCTCTCTCTCTGCCCCGTCTCTTCAGTCTGTTTCTCTCTCTCTCTCTGCCCCGTCTCTTCAGTCTGTTTCTCTCTCTCTCACTGCCCCGTCTCTTCAGTCTGTTTCTGTCTCTCTCACTGCTCCGTCTCTTCAGTCTGTTTCTCTCTTTCTCTCTGCCCCCTGTCTTCAGTCTGTTTCTGTCTCTCTCACTGCCCCGTCTCTTCAGTCTGTTTCTGTCTGTCTCTCTCTGCCCCGTCTCTTCAGTCTGTTTCTCTCTCTCTGCCCCGTCTCTTCAGTCTGTTTCTCTCTCTCTCACTGCCCAGTCTCTTCAGTCTGTTTCTCTCTCTCTGTCCCGTCTCTTCAGTCTGTTTCTCTCTCTCTGCCCCGTCTCTTCAGTCTGTTTCTCTCTCTCTCTGCTCTGTCTCTTCAGTCTGTTTCTGTCTCTCTCACTGCCCCGTCTCTTCGGTCTGTTTCTCTCTCTCTCACTGCCCCGTCTCTTCAGTCTGTTTCTCTCTCTCTCACTGCCCCGTCTCTTCAGTCTGTTTCTCTCTCTCTCACTGCCCCGTCTCTTCAGTCTGTTTCTGTCTCTCTCACTGCCCCGTCTCTTCAGTCTGTTTCTGTCTCTCTCACTGCCCCGTCTCTTCAGTCTGTTTCTCTCTCTCTCTCTGCCCCGTCTCTTCAGTCTGTTTCTGTCTCTCTCACTGCCCCGTCTCTTCAGTCTGTTTCTGTCTCTCTCACTGCCCCGTCTCTTCAGTCTGTTTCTGTCTCTCTCACTGCCCCGTCTCTTCAGTCTGTTTCTCTCTTTCTCTCTGCCCCGTGTCTTCAGTCTGTTTCTGTCTCTCTCACTGCTCCGTCTCTTCAGTCTGTCTCTCTCTCTCTGCCCCGTCTCTTCAGTCTGTTTCTCTCTCTCTCACTGCCCCGTCCCTTCAGTCTGTTTCTCTCTCTCTCACTGCCCCGTCTCTTCAGTCTGTTTCTGTCTCTCTCACTGCCCCGTCTCTTCAGTCTGTTTCTGTCTCTCTCTCTGCTCCGTCTCTTCAGTCTGTCTCACTCCCTCTGCCCCGTCTCTTCAGACTGTTTCTCTCTCTCTCTCTGCCTCGTCTCTTCAGTCTGTTTCTCTCTCTCTCTCTGCCCCGTCTCTTCAGTCTGTTTCTGTCTCTCTCACTGCCCCGTCTCTTCAGTCTGTTTCTGTCTCTCTCACTGCCCCGTCTCTTCAGTCTGTTTCTGTCTCTCTCACTGCTCCGTCTCTTCAGTCTGTTTCTCTCTCTCTCTCTGCCCCGTCTCTTCAGTCTGTTTCTGTCTCTCTCACTGCTCCGTCTCTTCAGTCTGTTTCTCTCTCTCTCTGCCCCGTGTCTTCAGTCTGTTTCTGTCTCTCTCACTGCTCTGTCTCTTCAGTCTGTTTCTCCCTCTCTCTGCTCTGTCTCTTCAGTCTGTTTCTCTCTCTCTCACTGCCCCGTCTCTTCAGTCTGTTTCTCTCTCTCTCACTGCCCCGTCTCTTCAGTCTGTTTCTCTCTCTCTCACTGCCCCGTCTCTTCAGTCTGTTTCTCTCTCTCTCTCTGCCCCGTCTCCTCAGTCTGTTTCTGTCTCTCTCACTGCTCCGTCTCTTCAGTCTGTTTCTCTCTCTCTCTGCCCCGTGTCTTCAGTCTGTTTCTTTCTCTCTCACTGCTCTGTCTCTTCAGTCTGTTTCTCCCTCTCTCTGCTCTGTCTCTTCAGTCTGTTTCTCTCTCTCTCACTGCCCCGTCTCTTCAGTCTGTTTCTCTCTCTCTCACTGCCCCGTCTCTTCAGTCTGTTTCTCTCTATCTCTCTGCCCCGTTTCTTCAGTCTGTTTCTGTCTCTCTCTCTCTGCCCCGTCTCTTCAGTCTGTTTCTCTCTCTCTCACTGCCCCGTCTCTTCAGTCTGTTTCTGTCTCTCTCTCTGCCCCGTCTCTTCAGTCTGTTTCTCTCTCTCTCACTGCTCCGTCTCTTCAGTCTGTTTCTCTCTCTCTCACTGCTCCGTCTCTTCAGTCTGTTTCTCTCTCTCTCTCTGCCCCGTCCCTTCAGTCTGTTTCTGTCTCTCTCTCTCAGCCCCGTCCCTTCAGTCTGTTTCTGGCTCTCTCTCACTGCCCCGTCTCTTCAGTCTGTTTCTGTCTCTCTCTCTCTCTGCTCCGTCCCTTCAGTCTGTTTCTCTCTCTCTCTCTGCCCCGTCCCTTCAGTCTGTTTCTGTCTCTCTCTCTCTGCCCCGTCTCTTCAGTCTGTTTCTGTCTCTCTCTCTCTGCTCCGTCTCTTCAGTCTGTTTCTGTCTCTCTCTCTGCCCCGTCTCTTCAGTCTGTTTCTGTCTCTCTCTCTGCACCGTCTCTTCAGTCTGTTTCTGTCTCTCTCTCTCTGCTCCGTCTCTTCAGTCTGTTTCTCTCTCTCTCTCTGCCCCGTCTCTTCAGTCTGTTTCTGTCTCTCTCTCTCTGCTCCGTCTCTTCAGTCTGTTTCTCTCTCTCTCACTGCCCCGTCTCTTCAGTCTGTTTCTCTCTCTCTCTCTCTGCCCCGTCTCTTCAGTCTGTTTCTCTCTCTCTCACTGCCCCGTCTCTTCAGTCTGTTTCTGTCTCTCTCTCACTGCCCCGTCTCTTCAGTCTGTTTCTCTCTCTCTGCCCCGTCTCTTCAGTCTGTTTCTGTCTCTCTCTCTCTGCCCCGTCTCTTCAGACTGTTTCTCTCTCTCTGCCCCGTCTCTTCAGTCTGTTTCTGTCTCTCTCACTGCCCCGTCTCTTCAGTCTGTTTCTGTCTCTCTCTCTGCCCCGTCTCTTCAGTCTGTTTCTGTCTCTCTCTCTGCACCGTCTCTTCAGTCTGTTTCTGTCTCTCTCTCTCTGCTCCGTCTCTTCAGTCTGTTTCTCTCTCTCTCTCTGCCCCGTCTCTTCAGTCTGTTTCTGTCTCTCTCTCTCTGCTCCGTCTCTTCAGTCTGTTTCTCTCTCTCTCACTGCCCCGTCTCTTCAGTCTGTTTCTCTCTCTCTCTCTCTGCCCCGTCTCTTCAGTCTGTTTCTCTCTCTCTCACTGCCCCGTCTCTTCAGTCTGTTTCTGTCTCTCTCTCACTGCCCCGTCTCTTCAGTCTGTTTCTCTCTCTCTGCCCCGTCTCTTCAGTCTGTTTCTGTCTCTCTCTCTCTGCCCCGTCTCTTCAGACTGTTTCTCTCTCTCTGCCCCGTCTCTTCAGTCTGTTTCTGTCTCTCTCACTGCCCCGTCTCTTCAGTCTGTTTCTCTCTCTCTCACTGCCCCGTCTCTTCAGTCTGTTTCTCTCTCTCTCACTGCCCCGTCTCTTCAGTCTGTTTCTCTCTCTCTCACTGCCCCGTCTCTTCAGTCTGTTTCTCTCTCTCTGCCCCGTCTCTTCAGTCTCTTTCTGTCTCTCTCTCACTGCCCCGTCTCTTCAGTCTGTTTCTCTCTCTCTCACTGCCCCGTCTCTTCAGTCTGTTTCTCTCTCTCTCTCTCTGCTCTGCCTCTTCAGTCTGTTTCTGTCTCTCTCACTGCCCCGTCTCTTCAGTCTGTTTCTCTCTCTCTCACTGCCCCGTCTCTTCAGTCTGTTTCTCTCTCTCTGCCCCGTCTCTTCAGTCTGTTTCTGTCTCTCTCTCTGCCCCGTCTCTTCAGTCTGTTTCTCTCTCTCTCACTGCCCCGTCTCTTCAGACTGTTTCTGTCTCTCTCACTGCTCTGTCTCTTCAGTCTGTTTCTGTCTCTCTCACTGCTCCGTCTCTTCAGTCTGTCTCTCTCTCTCTGCCCCGTCTCTTCAGTCTGTTTCTCTCTCTCTCACTGCCCCGTCTCTTCAGTCTGTTTCTGTCTCTCTCACTGCCCCGTCCCTTCAGTCTGTTTCTCTCTCTCTCACTGCTTTGTCTCTTCAGTCTGTTTCTCTCTTTCTCTCTGCCCCCTGTCTTCAGTCTGTTTCTGTCTCTCTCACTGCCCCGTCTCTTCAGTCTGTTTCTGTCTGTCTCTCTCTGCCCCGTCTCTTCAGTCTGTTTCTCTCTCTCTGCCCCGTCTCTTCAGTCTGTTTCTCTCTCTCTCACTGCCCAGTCTCTTCAGTCTGTTTCTCTCTCTCTGTCCCGTCTCTTCAGTCTGTTTCTCTCTCTCTGCCCCGTCTCTTCAGTCTGTTTCTCTCTCTCTCTGCTCTGTCTCTTCAGTCTGTTTCTGTCTCTCTCACTGCCCCGTCTCTTCGGTCTGTTTCTCTCTCTCTCACTGCCCCGTCTCTTCAGTCTGTTTCTCTCTCTCTCACTGCCCCGTCTCTTCAGTCTGTTTCTCTCTCTCTCACTGCCCCGTCTCTTCAGTCTGTTTCTGTCTCTCTCACTGCCCCGTCTCTTCAGTCTGTTTCTGTCTCTCTCACTGCCCCGTCTCTTCAGTCTGTTTCTCTCTCTCTCTCTGCCCCGTCTCTTCAGTCTGTTTCTGTCTCTCTCACTGCCCCGTCTCTTCAGTCTGTTTCTGTCTCTCTCACTGCCCCGTCTCTTCAGTCTGTTTCTGTCTCTCTCACTGCCCCGTCTCTTCAGTCTGTTTCTGTCTCTCTCACTGCCCCGTCTCTTCAGTCTGTTTCTCTCTTTCTCTCTGCCCCGTGTCTTCAGTCTGTTTCTGTCTCTCTCACTGCTCCGTCTCTTCAGTCTGTCTCTCTCTCTCTGCCCCGTCTCTTCAGTCTGTTTCTCTCTCTCTCACTGCCCCGTCCCTTCAGTCTGTTTCTCTCTCTCTCACTGCCCCGTCTCTTCAGTCTGTTTCTGTCTCTCTCACTGCCCCGTCTCTTCAGTCTGTTTCTGTCTCTCTCTCTGCTCCGTCTCTTCAGTCTGTCTCACTCCCTCTGCCCCGTCTCTTCAGACTGTTTCTCTCTCTCTCTCTGCCTCGTCTCTTCAGTCTGTTTCTCTCTCTCTCTCTGCCCCGTCTCTTCAGTCTGTTTCTGTCTCTCTCACTGCCCCGTCTCTTCAGTCTGTTTCTGTCTCTCTCACTGCCCCGTCTCTTCAGTCTGTTTCTGTCTCTCTCACTGCTCCGTCTCTTCAGTCTGTTTCTCTCTCTCTCTCTGCCCCGTCTCTTCAGTCTGTTTCTGTCTCTCTCACTGCTCCGTCTCTTCAGTCTGTTTCTCTCTCTCTCTGCCCCGTGTCTTCAGTTTGTTTCTGTCTCTCTCACTGCTCTGTCTCTTCAGTCTGTTTCTCCCTCTCTCTGCTCTGTCTCTTCAGTCTGTTTCTCTCTCTCTCACTGCCCCGTCTCTTCAGTCTGTTTCTCTCTCTCTCACTGCCCCGTCTCTTCAGTCTGTTTCTCTCTCTCTCACTGCCCCGTCTCTTCAGTCTGTTTCTCTCTCTCTCTCTGCCCCGTCTCTTCAGTCTGTTTCTGTCTCTCTCACTGCTCCGTCTCTTCAGTCTGTTTCTCTCTCTCTCTGCCCCGTGTCTTCAGTCTGTTTCTGTCTCTCTCACTGCTCTGTCTCTTCAGTCTGTTTCTCCCTCTCTCTGCTCTGTCTCTTCAGTCTGTTTCTCTCTCTCTCACTGCCCCGTCTCTTCAGTCTGTTTCTCTCTCTCTCACTGCCCCGTCTCTTCAGTCTGTTTCTGTCTCTCTCTCTGCCCCGTCTCTTCAGTCTGTTTCTCTCTCTCTCACTGCTCCGTCTCTTCAGTCTGTTTCTCTCTCTCTCACTGCTCCGTCTCTTCAGTCTGTTTCTCTCTCTCTCACTGCCCCGTCTCTTCAGGCTGTTTCTCTCTCTCTCACTGCCCCGTCTCTTCAGTCTGTTTCTCTCTCTCTCACTGCCCCGTCTCTTCAGTCTGTTTCTCTCTCTCTCACTGCTCCGTCTCTTCAGTCTGTTTCTCTCTCTCTGCCCCGTCTCTTCAGTCTGTTTCTGTCTCTCTCTCACTGCCCCGTCTCTTCAGTCTGTTTCTGTCTCTCTCTCTCTGCTCCGTCCCTTCAGTCTGTTTCTCTCTCTCTCTCTGCCCCGTCCCTTCAGTCTGTTTCTGTCTCTCTCTCTCAGCCCCGTCCCTTCAGTCTGTTTCTGGCTCTCTCTCACTGCCCCGTCTCTTCAGTCTGTTTCTGTCTCTCTCTCTCTCTGCTCCGTCCCTTCAGTCTGTTTCTCTCTCTCTCTCTGCCCCGTCTCTTCAGTCTGTTTCTGTCTCTCTCTCACTGCCCCGTCTCTTCAGTCTGTTTCTGTCTCTCTCTCTCTGCTCCGTCTCTTCAGTCTGTTTCTGTCTCTCTCTCTGCCCCGTCTCTTCAGTCTGTTTCTGTCTCTCTCTCTGCACCGTCTCTTCAGTCTGTTTCTGTCTCTCTCTCTCTGCTCCGTCTCTTCAGTCTGTTTCTCTCTCTCTCTCTGCCCCGTCTCTTCAGTCTGTTTCTGTCTCTCTCTCTCTGCTCCGTCTCTTCAGTCTGTTTCTCTCTCTCTCACTGCCCCGTCTCTTCAGTCTGTTTCTCTCTCTCTCTCTCTGCCCCGTCTCTTCAGTCTGTTTCTCTCTCTCTCACTGCCCCGTCTCTTCAGTCTGTTTCTGTCTCTCTCTCACTGCCCCGTCTCTTCAGTCTGTTTCTCTCTCTCTGCCCCGTCTCTTCAGTCTGTTTCTGTCTCTCTCTCACTGCTCTGTCTCTTCAGACTGTTTCTCTCTCTCTCACTGCCCCGTCTCTTCAGTCTGTTTCTGTCTCTCTCTCTGCACCGTCTCTTCAGTCTGTTTCTGTCTCTCTCTCTCTGCTCCGTCTCTTCAGTCTGTTTCTCTCTCTCTCTCTGCCCCGTCTCTTCAGTCTGTTTCTGTCTCTCTCTCTCTGCTCCGTCTCTTCAGTCTGTTTCTCTCTCTCTCACTGCCCCGTCTCTTCAGTCTGTTTCTCTCTCTCTCTCTCTGCCCCGTCTCTTCAGTCTGTTTCTCTCTCTCTCACTGCCCCGTCTCTTCAGTCTGTTTCTGTCTCTCTCTCACTGCCCCGTCTCTTCAGTCTGTTTCTCTCTCTCTGCCCCGTCTCTTCAGTCTGTTTCTGTCTCTCTCTCACTGCTCTGTCTCTTCAGACTGTTTCTCTCTCTCTCACTGCCCCGTCTCTTCAGACTGTTTCTCTCTCTCTCACTGCCCCGTCTCTTCAGTCTGTTTCTGTCTCTCTCTCTCTGCCCCGTCTCTTCAGACTGTTTCTCTCTCTCTGCCCCGTCTCTTCAGTCTGTTTCTGTCTCTCTCACTGCCCCGTCTCTTCAGTCTGTTTCTCTCTCTCTCACTGCCCCGTCTCTTCAGTCTGTTTCTCTCTCTCTCACTGCCCCGTCTCTTCAGTCTGTTTCTCTCTCTCTCACTGCCCCGTCTCTTCAGTCTGTTTCTCTCTCTCTGCCCCGTCTCTTCAGTCTCTTTCTGTCTCTCTCTCACTGCCCCGTCTCTTCAGTCTGTTTCTCTCTCTCTCACTGCCCCGTCTCTTCAGTCTGTTTCTCTCTCTCTCTCTCTGCTCTGCCTCTTCAGTCTGTTTCTGTCTCTCTCACTGCCCCGTCTCTTCAGTCTGTTTCTCTCTCTCTCACTGCCCCGTCTCTTCAGTCTGTTTCTCTCTCTCTGCCCCGTCTCTTCAGTCTGTTTCTGTCTCTCTCTCTGCCCCGTCTCTTCAGTCTGTTTCTCTCTCTCTCACTGCCCCGTCTCTTCAGTCTGTTTCTGTCTCTCTCACTGCCCCGTCTCTTCAGTCTGTTTCTCTCTCTCTGCCCCGTCTCTTCAGTCTGTTTCTGTCTCTCTCTCACTGCCCCGTCTCTTCATTCTGTTTCTCTCTCTCCCTCTCTGCTCTGTCTCTTCAGTCTGTTTCTCTCTCTCTCACTGCCCCGTCTCTTCAGTCTGTTTCTCTCTCTCTCACTGCCCCGTCTCTTCAGTCTGTTTCTCTCTCTCTGCCCCGTCTCTTCAGTCTGTTTCTGTCTCTCTCTCACTGCCCCGTCTCTTCAGTCTGTTTCTGTCTCTCTCTCTCTGCTCCGTCCCTTCAATCTGTTTCTCTCTCTCTCTCTGCCCCGTCCCTTCAGTCTGTTTCTGTCTCTCTCTCTGCCCCGTCTCTTCAGTCTGTTTCTGTCTCTCTCTCTCTCTCTCTGCTCCGTCTCTTCAGTCTGTTTCTCTCTCTCTCTCTGCCCCGTCTCTTCAGTCTGTTTCCGTCTCCCTGCCATATTTCTGGTTGTGCTCGGGTCTCTGTGTGACACCCCCCTTACCCCCCGGCCAGGGGGTCACCAACCACCCAGGATTGTCCTGCTGTCTCCAGAAATTAAAGATGAATCTTCGAGAGGCTGCGATGAGCAAACCAGAAGAAACATCGTCGGGGCACAAATAAAAAAAACCTGTTTTTTCATTTCCTTTGAACACTTCTGTTTTAGTTATAAAAATATCAGAGATGGGAAATCAGACTGTTTCTCCGAGAGTCAAGAATCATCCAATTCGGTAAAGAAATGTCTGTTCACTTCCCAGGGGAAGGCAGGACATGTCAGGCAACCAACGGCGGGAGGGGGCGCTTCGAAGCTGGTAGTCAGGTGATGAAACCTCCAGGGGTGCAGTCAACCCGAGTTGGCAACACCCACCCCCCCCCATACTACCCCACCCCCACTCTACCCCCCCCCCCAATCCTACCCCACCCCCCCGACCCACTCTACACCCCCCCACACCACCCGAGGCACAGTGCGTTCTGTGAACCTTGTCCATGGGGGTCCGTGAATGGGGAATCGGTATCCTCTCGGGAGAGATGCTGTCGGCTAAATACACTGTGGTTCCACACACAGCAGAGCACTCTGTGATTGGCTGGTCGCGTGTGGCCCCAGGGGTACCTGGAACTGTTTCCGTGCTGGTTGGAGGTTCGCACGACACCTGTTGACAATGTTAACTAATTCCGGAATCTTCCATCCCACCCCGGGGAGGCGGAAGGGGAAACATCAGACGGTAAATGTGTCGTCACCTGACAGGCGCCCTCTAGTAACTCACTCAAACAGCCTCGTTTGAAGCTGACGGAGTGGGAGTGGAGGGAGTGGGAGTGAAGGGATCGGGATTTGTGGGGGATGACTGGAAGTTGAGTGAAGTTGAGGAGGACTGAAGGAGTTGAGGGGGAGTTGAATGGAGTTGAGGGGGTGCGACTGGGAGTTGAGGGGGTGCGACTGGGAGTTGAGGGGGTGCGACTGGGAGTTGAGTGGCGATGAGGGGGAGTGACTGGGAGATGAGTGAGTGGCGTCGAGGAGGAGTTGAGTGGAGTGAGGATCAGGGAAGCAGGAGGCGGGTCTCGTGGAAGAACTGAGTTTGAAGAGGGTGAGGGGAGAGGTGGGAGAAACAGCAAAGGGATGAGGTCTGGACACGAGTGGTCGACAGACCGGGGTTGGGGTGGGTGGGATCTGAGGCAGAGTGGGGAGAGGAAGCAGCTGTGGGCAGAGCCTTGATCGTCGAGACAAAGAAGTCCATGAGCTCCTGACGTTTGTTGTTGGGGTTGAGGGAGGAGGGTCAGAAGGTCACTGTGGTCAGACTGAATCTGGTGATGGATGACCGACCGGGGGAGCATCAGATCCGGCAATTGGACTTGAGTGACGGGGGAGGGGGGGCCGTACAAGGGGGAGTGACGGGGGGAGGAGAGCCGTACAAGGGGGAATGACGGCAGAGCGGGGGCGGGGGGGGGGGGTGCTGTACAAGGGGGATTGATGGCGGGGAGACTGTAACGTGGTATGGGGGCTCTACAAGGGGGAGTGATGGGGAAGGAGGGGGCTGTTTTTGGGGGAGTGCCGGGGGAGGGGGGGCCTTACAATGGGGAGTGCCGGGGGAAGGGGGGGCGGGAGTGATGGGGGAGGGGGGGGGCCTAACTGGGGGGATTGTCGGGGAGCCGCACTCGGGGGAGTGATGGCGGAGGGGGTATAAGGGAAGCAGAAGGGGAGAGGAGACGCCTACGGTGGGGTGGGGGCGGGAAGGAGAGGCCGTACCAGGGGTGTGACGGGAGGGGGGACCGTACAAGCGGGAGTTACGGTGGGTGGGGGGGCGGTGAAAGGCGGCTGTGGAGACAAAGATTTATTTGGAGGGTTCGGGTGTTTGGTAAATTGACCACAATGGAGGGACAAAGGAGCTGGAAACACCTGAGAGACATTCCTTCACCTGGCCCCAGGACATGAACGGAAGTCGCACCAAATGTTACCGCCTCTGCTGAAACCATTCATCTCTTTATACTTTTCAGAGAAACTTTTTACACAAAATAATCATTTGACCTCTTTTTCCCCCCCCCCCCCCCCCTCCCGGCCCCAATCCCAACACGCTCTAATCCTAACAAAGGTTAGAAACTAGACAACAAAGGAGTTTGGCAGTGCTTCATAGAATATACCTCAATGCAAGGAGTATAGTGAATAAGGCAGATGAGCTTGGGGCACAGATAGACACGTGGAAGTACGATATCTTAGCTATTACAGAAACATGGTTTAAACAGGGGCAGGAATGGTAGCTCAACGTTCCTGGTTACAGGGTTTACAGACGAGACAGAGAAGGGGATAAAAAAGGAGAGGGGCTGTCAAAATTGGTTAAAGAAACAATTACGGCTGTGAGGAGGGATGAAATGTTAAAAGGATCATCACATGAGGCCATATATGTTGAGGTAAAGAGCAAAAAAGGGGCCGTCACACTGCTGGGAGTGTACTATAGACCCCCAAACAGTCAGAGGGAGATGGAAGAGCAAATATGTTGGCAAATTTCTGACAAGTGCAAAAAACAATAGGACGGTAATAGGGGATTTCAACTACCCTAATATTAACTGGGATACAAACAGAGTGAAGGGTATAGAGGGTGCAGAATTCTTAATTGCATTCAGGAGAACTTTTTTAGCCATTACATAGCAAACCCAACAAGGGAGGGGGCAGTTCTGGATTTAGTTTTAGGGAATGAAGCTGGGCAGGTGGAAGGAGTATCAGTGGGAGAGCATTTTGGTGGTAATGATTATAATTCAGTTAGATTTTAGCCATTGGAAAAGGACAGAGATAGAACAGGAGTAAAAGTTTTCAATTGGGGAAAGGCCAATTTTACTAAGCTGAGAAGTGATTTAGCAAAACTGGAAACAGCTACTTGAAGGTAAATCAGTGTCAGAGCAGTGGAAGGCATTCAAGGGGTTCACAGTAAACATGTTCCCACGAAGAAAAAGGGTGGGACTGCCAAATCTAGAGCCCCCGGATGACAAGGAGCATACAAGGTAAGATAAGGCAAAAAAGGGAAGCTCATATCAGACACCAAGAGCTCAATACTGCAGAAAGCCTACAGGAGTATAGGAAGTGCAGGTAGGAAATTAAAAGGGAAATTAGGAAAGCAAAGAGAGAGCGTGAAAAAATACTGGCAAGTAAAATCAAGGAAAACCCAAGAATGTTTTATAAATACATAAAGAGCAAGAGGATAACTAAGGAAAGAGTAGGGCTTACTAGAGACCAAAAAGGTAACCTATGTGTGGAGATGCAAAATGCGGGTATGGTTCTTAATGAATACTTTGCTTCACAAAAGAGGGGGATGATGCAGAGATTGTAGTTAAGGAGGAGGAGTGTGAAATATTCTGAGGGACAGCATAAATCGTCATTTAGAAAGGCACAGGTTAATCAAGGGCAGTCAGCATGGTTAAGAGAAGGTCACGCCTGACTGACTTGATTGAATTTTTTGAGGAGGTAACAAGGAGGGTCGATGAGGGTAACGCGTTTGATGTGGTATACATGGATTTTAGCAAGGCTTTTGACAAGGTCCCACCTGGCAGACTGGTCAAAAAAGTAAAATCCCATGGGATCCCAGGGAAAGTGGCAAGTTGGATCCAAAATTGGCCCAGTGACAGGAAGCAAACGGTAATGGTCGATGGGTGTTTTTGTGACTGGAAGGCTGTTTCCAGTGGGGTCCTGCAAGGCTCAGTACTTGGTCCCTTGCTTTTTGTGATATATATATATTAATGATTTGGACTTGAATGTGGGGGGCATGACCAAGAAGTTTGCAGATGATACAAAAATTGGCTGTGTGGCTTATAGTGAGGAGGAAAGCTGTAGACTGCAGGAAGATATCAATGGACTGGTCAGGTGGGCGGACAAATGGCAAATGGAATTCAATCCGGAGAAGTGTGAGCGGAAGCATTTGAGGAGGGCAAACAAGGCAATGGAGTACACAATAAATGGGAGGATACTGAGGGGTGTAGAGGAAAAAGGGACCTTGGAGTGTATGTCCACATATCCCTGAAGGCAGCAGGACAGGTAGATAAGGTCGTTAAAAAGGCATACGGGATACTTTCCTTTATTAGCTGAGGCATAGAATATAAGAGCAGGGAGGTTATGCTAGAACAGTATAAAACATTGATTAGGCCGCAGCTTGAGTACTGCTTACGTTTCTGGTCACCACATTACAGGAAAGATGTGATTGCACTAGAGAGGGTACAGAGGAGATTTACAAGGATGTTGCCAGGACTGGAGAATTTTAGCTATGAGGAAAGATCGGATAGGCTGGGGTTGTTTTCTTTGGAACAAAGGAGGCTGAGGGGCGATTTAATTGAGGTATATCAAATTATGAGGGGATTAGGTAGAGTGGATAGGGAGGACCTATTTTCCTTAGCAGAGGGTTCAGTGACCAGGGGGCATAGATTTAAAGTAATTGGTAGAAGGATTAGAGGGGAGCTGAGGAGAGATTTTTTCGCTCAGAGGGTGGTGGGGGTCTGGAACTCACTGCCTGGAAGGGTGGGAGAGGCAGAAACCCTCAACTCATTTAAAAAGTACCTGGATGTGCACCTGAAGTGCTGTAACCTACAGGGCTACGGACCGAGTGCTGGAAAATGGGATTAAGCTGGATAGCTCATTTTCGACCAGCATGGACATGATGGGCCGAATGGCCTCCTTCTGTGCCGTAACTTTCTATGATTCTAATCTGAGGGACATGAATGGTCGTAAAGATTAATAAAAAGCCTGGTGAGTAAATGGCCTGCCTGGTGTGGTACACAGAGCCACACAGACCTTGAAGATCTGGGGTATTATCCCTGGTCTGCATTGAGTTTGATGATTTCGGTCGGGGCAACGGTGGGGGTGATAACATTGGCTTTCATGTTCCCTGGTGGTGGGGGTCTGAGGAGGGAGCCTGGGCAGAAGGAATCTGCCTTTAGTCCCCTGATGGAAAGTGTGTCTGTGGAAATATCTTTCCCTGCCTCTCTCTTTCTTCCCTCACCTTCCTCTCCTTCCCCTCTCAGTGACTCCCCTCCTCCACTCACCGACCAACACTTCCCGTCCCGGCTCAAGCTTGAAATGGCTGCTTGGGTTCCAGTAGCAGGGGCAGCTGTCACCAATGGAAAGGTAGCTCAGGAAGGAGAAGCAGTCAATAAATGTAAAGCTGGCCATAGTGGACCCTGCCCCTCTGACCTTGCCAGTGTCCTAGCACCAGCCTTCAATGAATACCAGTCAGCTGGGCTTTGGAGAGGAGACTTTTAAAGGAGATTTAATCCTGTGAGAGGCTTGGGCTGCAGGACACAGGGGACTAAATGCTTCACTTCAAAGCTACTTCCCCCAGTGGCCACGTCCCCCTCCAATTTGTTTTTTGTGCCTTGCAAGACACATTCTCCATTACCTCAGCTCATCAGGAATGACACTTGTGCAGCTGAGTTCCAAGGCTGGCTCGCATCTCCTGGGGCCTGTGTCGGACACAGACCAAGTCTCTTTGATCAGAGGTGAGCTGGGTTCTCAATCTCTCAGTACAATGCCCAGTGGAGATGAGTCACTGTGATAAACCCTCTATTACATGAAATGTATCCGTCGCCCACTTGGATCCCTGGTCTGGAGCGAGTTTAGGTCGGAATCTAAATAAGTGATATTGTGCCTGCCTAGTGAGGGATGAGAGGTGTCCCTACTGCTGACTGGAAAAAGTGAGTATGTTTTTCTTGGTGTAAATACCAACCCAAAAGGGACCCAGTGAGTAACTTTATACTGAGCGCTGTCGATTCATCCCTCACTCACCACTTCAACCTGTTTTACTTGGACCACAAGTTTAATAAACTGATACGTCCCAATGTGCAGATCACTGTCCGCCAGCTCAACTAAGCAACCATTGGTGTTTGAGCCCAGAGACAAATATAGACTATATTATCAGACAGCTGAGGCAGGCAGTGAACTGGTAAAAGATTTCACAGTGTAGATCCAGAGTCAGTACAAGCATTCATAACATAAATGGGAACACTTTAGCTCGAGATAATGATTTTGCCTTCATTTATTCTTGTACAGAATTCCTGATTCAATCAAGAAGTATTTGAGTCCATTAGGATTCTGGACAGTGGAAAGGGGAAGGGGCTCGGGTCTGTTGGGATTTTATACAGTGAATGGGAAGGGGCTCAGGTCTGTTGGGATTGTATACAGTGAATGGGAAGGGGCTCGGGTCTGTTGGGATTGTATACAGTGAATGGGAAGGGGCTCGGGTCTGTTGGGATTCTATACACTGGGAGTGAATGGGAATGGGCTCGGGTCAATTGGGATTCTCTACAGTGGGGGTTTAAGGGAATGGGCTCGGGTCTGTTGGGATTCTATACTGTGGGGGTTTAAGGGGATGGGCTCGGGTCTGTTGGGATTCTATACTGTGGGGGTTTAAGGGAATGGGCTCGGGTCTGTTGGGATTTTATACAGTGAATGGGAAGGGGCTCGGGTCTGTTGGGATTTTATACAGTGAATGGGAAGGGGCTCGGTTCTGTTAGGATTTTATACAGTGAATGGGAAGGGGCTCGGGTCTGTTGGGATTCTATACACTGGGAGTGAATTGGAATGGGCTCGAGTCTATTGGGATTCTATACACTGGGGGTTTAAGGGAATGGGCTCGGGTCTGTTGGGATTCTATACTGTGGGGGTTTAAGGGAATGGGCTCGGGTCTGTTGGGATTCTATACTGTGGGGGTTTAAGGGAATGGGCTCGGGTCTGTTGGGATTCTATACACTGGGGGTTTAAGTGAATGGGCTCGGGTCTGTTGGGATTCTATAATGTGGGGGTTTAAGGGAATGGGCTCGGGTCTGTTGGGATTCTATACACTGGGGGTTTAAGGGAATGGGCTCGGGTCTGTTGGGATTCTATACACTGGGGGTTTAAGGGAATGGGCTCGGGTCTGTTGGGCTTTTATACACCGGGGGTTTAAGGGAATGGGCTCAGGTCTGTTGGGATTCTATACTGTGGGGGTTTAAGGGAATGGGCTCGGGTCTGTTGGGATTCTATACTGTGGGGGTTTAAGGGAATGGGCTCGGGTCTGTTGGGATTCTATACATTGAGGGTTTAAGGGAATGGGCTCGGGTCTGTTGGGATTCTATACACTGGGAGTTTAAGGGAATGGGCTCGGGTCTGTTGGGATTCTATACACTGGGGGTTTAAGGGAATGGGCTCGGGTCTGTTGGGCTTTTATACACCGGGGGTTTAAGGGAATGGGCTCAGATCTGTTGGGATTCTATACTGTGGGGGTTTAAGGGAATGGGCTCGGGTCTGTTGGGATTCTATACTGTGGGGGTTTAAGGGAATGGGCTCGGGTCTGTTGGGATTCTATACACTGGGGGTTTAAGGGAATGGGCTCGGGTCTGTTGGGATTCTATACACTGGGGGTTTAAGGGAATGGGCTCGGGTCTGTTGGGCTTTTATACTGTGGGGGTTTAAGGGAATGGGCTCGGGTCTGTTGGGATTCTATACTGTGGGGGTTTAAGGGAATGGGCTCGGGTCTGTTGGGATTCTATACACTGGGGGTTTAAGGGAATGGGCTCGGGTCTGTTAGGATTCTATACACTGGGGGTTTAAGGGAATGGGCTCGGGTCTGTTGGGCTTTTATACACCGGGGGTTTAAGGGAATGGGCTCAGGTCTGTTGGGATTCTATACTGTGGGGGTTTAAGGGAATGGGCTCGGGTCTGTTGGGATTCTATACACTGGGGGTTTAAGGGAATGGGCTCGGGTCTGCTGGGATTCTATACTGTGGGGGTTTAAGGGAATGGGCTCGGGTCTGTTGCGATTCTGTACACTGGGGTTTTAAGGGAATGGGCTCGGGTCTGTTGGGCTTTTATACAGTGAATGGGAAGGGGCTCGGGTCTGTTGCGATTCTATACACTGGGGGTTTAAGGGAATGGGCTCGGGTCTGTTGGGCTTTTATACACCGGGGATTTAAGGGAATGGGCTCAGATCTGTTGGGATTCTATACTGTGGGGGTTTAAGGGAATGGGCTCGGGTCTGTTGGGATTCTATACATTGAGGGTTTAAGGGAATGGGCTCGGGTCTGTTGGGCTTTTATACACCGGGGGTTTAAGGGAATGGGCTCAGATCTGTTGGGATTCTATACTGTGGGGGTTTAAGGGAATGGGCTCGGGTCTGTTGGGATTCTATACTGTGGGGGTTTAAGGGAATGGGCTCGGGTCTGTTGGGATTCTATACACTGGGGGTTTAAGGGAATGGGCTCGGGTCTGTTGGGATTCTATACACTGGGGGTTTAAGGGAATGGGCTCGGGTCTGTTGGGCTTTTATACTGTGGGGGTTTAAGGGAATGGGCTCGGGTCTGTTGGGATTCTATACTGTGGGGGTTTAAGGGAATGGGCTCGGGTCTGTTGGGATTCTATACATTGGGGGTTTAAGGGAATGGGCTCGGGTCTGTTAGGATTCTTTACACTGGGGGTTTAAGGGAATGGGCTCGGGTCTGTTGGGATTCTATACACTGGGGGTTTAAGGGAATGGGCTCGGGTCTGCTGGGATTCTATACTGTGGGGGTTTAAGGGAATGGGCTCGGGTCTGTTGCGATTCTGTACACTGGGGTTTTAAGGGAATGGGCTCGGGTCTGTTGGGCTTTTATACAGTGAATGGGAAGGGGCTCGGGTCTGTTGCGATTCTATACACTGGGGGTTTAAGGGAATGGGCTCGGGTCTGTTGGGCTTTTATACACCGGGGGTTTAAGGGAATGGGCTCAGATCTGTTGGGATTCTATACTGTGGGGGTTTAAGGGAATGGGCTCGGGTCTGTTGGGATTCTATACACTGGGGGTTTAAGGGAATGGGCTCGGGTCTGTTGGGATTCTATACACTGGGGGTTTAAGGGAATGGGCTCGGGTCTGTTGGGCTTTTATACACCGGGGGTTTAAGGGAATGGGCTCAGGTGTGTTGGGATTCTATACTGTGGAGGTTTAAGGGAATGGGCTCGGGTCTGCTGGGATTCTATACTGTGGGGGTTTAAGGGAATGGGCTCGGGTCTGTTGCGATTCTGTACACTGGGGTTTTAAGGGAATGGGCTCGGGTCTGTTGGGCTTTTATACACCGGGGGTTTAAGGGAATGGGCTCAGGTCTGTTGGGATTCTATACTGTGGGGGTTTAAGGGAATGGGCTAGGGTCTGTTGGGATTCTATACTGTGGGGGTTTAAGGGAATGGGCTAGGGTCTGTTGGGATTCTATACACTGGGGGTTTAAGGGAATGGGCTCGGGTCTGCTGGGATTCTATACTGTGGGGGTTTAAGGGAATGGGCTCGGGTCTGTTGCGATTCTGTACACTGGGGTTTTAAGGGAATGGGCTCGGGTCTGTTGGGCTTTTATACAGTGAATGGGAAGGGGCTCGGGTCTGTTGCGATTCTATACACTGGGGGTTTAAGGGAATGGGCTCGGGTCTGTTGGGCTTTTATACACCGGGGGTTTAAGGGAATGGGCTCAGATCTGTTGCGATTCTATACTGTGGGGGTTTAAGGGAATGGGCTCGGGTCTGTTGGGATTCTATACACTGGGGGTTTAAGGGAATGGGCTCGGGTCTGTTGGGATTCTATACACTGGGGGTTTAAGGGAATGGGCTCGGGTCTGTTGGGCTTTTATACACCGGGGGTTTAAGGGAATGGGCTCAGGTCTGTTGGGATTCTATACTGTGGAGGTTTAAGGGAATGGGCTCGGGTCTGCTGGGATTCTATACTGTGGGGGTTTAAGGGAATGGGCTCGGGTCTGTTGCGATTCTGTACACTGGGGTTTTAAGGGAATGGGCTCGGGTCTGTTGGGCTTTTATACAGTGAATGGGAAGGGGCTCGGGTCTGTTGCGATTCTATACACTGGGGGTTTAAGGGAATGGGCTCGGGTCTGTTGGGCTTTTATACACCGGGGGTTTAAGGGAATGGGCTCAGGTCTGTTGGGATTCTATACACTAGGGGTTTAAGGGAATGGGCTCGGGTCTGTTGGGATTCTATACTGTGGGGGTTTAAGGGAATGGGCTAGGGTCTGTTGGGATTCTATACACTGGGGGTTTAAGGGAATGGGCTCAGGTCTGTTGGGATTCTATACTGTGGGGGTTTAAGGGAATGGGCTAGGGTCTGTTGGAATTCTATACTGTGGGGGTTTAAGGGAATGGGCTCGGGTCTGTTGGGATTCTATACACTGGGGGTTTAAGGGAATGGGCTCGGGTCTGTTGGGCTTTTATACACCGGGGGTTTAAGGGAATGGGCTCAGGTCTGTTGGGATTCTATACTGTGGAGGTTTAAGGGAATGGGCTCGGGTCTGCTGGGATTCTATACTGTGGGGGTTTAAGGGAATGGGCTCGGGTCTGTTGCGATTCTGTACACTGGGGTTTTAAGGGAATGGGCTCGGGTCTGTTGGGCTTTTATACAGTGAATGGGAAGGGGCTCGGGTCTGTTGCGATTCTATACACTGGGGGTTTAAGGGAATGGGCTCGGGTCTGTTGGGCTTTTATACACCGGGGGTTTAAGGGAATGGGCTCAGGTCTGTTGGGATTCTATACACTGGGGGTTTAAGGGAATGGGCTCGGGTCTGTTGGGATTCTATACTGTGGGGGTTTAAGGGAATGGGCTAGGGTCTGTTGGGATTCTATACACTGGGGGTTTAAGGGAATGGGCTCAGGTCTGTTGGGATTCTATACTGTGGGGGTTTAAGGGAATGGGCTAGGGTCTGTTGGAATTCTATACTGTGGGGGTTTAAGGGAATGGGCTCGGGTCTGTTGGGATTCTATACACTGGGGGTTTAAGGGAATGGGCTCGGGTCTGTTGGGATTCTATACACTGGGGGTTTAAGGGAATGGGCTCGGGTCTGTTGGGATTCTATACTGTGGGGGTTTAAGGGAATGGGCTTGGGTCTGTTGGGATTTTATACAGTGAATGGGAAGGGGCTCGGGTCTGTTGCGATTCTATACACTGGGGGTTTAAGGGAATGCGCTCGGGTCTGTTGGGCTTTTATACACCGGGGGTTTAAGGGAATGGGCTCAGGTCTGTTGGGATTCTATGCACTGGGGGTTTAAGGGAATGGGCTCGGGTCTGTTGGGATTCTATACACTGGGGGTTTAAGGGAATGGGCTCGGGTCCATTAGGATCCTCGAGAGTGAATGAGAATGGGAAGTGGCTCGGTTTATTTTGGATGATTTTTATTCAGAAGCAATAGCCCAATAAGTAGCAAGGTTCTGTGGGATCTTTAACACCCACCTGAGCCATTGGAAGATGGTTTAACGGTTAACCAAAAGACAGCAGCTTCAGTTCAGTACTGTACGGGAGTGTCAGCCTGGATGATGTGCTCAAGTCTCTGGAGTGGGAGTGAAGCCATGACCAACTGAGCCAACGGACGAGAAGCAGAAAGACAAAGTGGATTTAGAAAAGAGTTCCAGGGGAAAGCTGGAGAAACCGGAGGAAGTGAGCAGTTATTGAGAGTCAAGAGAAGAGGTTGTAGGTGAAGAACACAAGGAACATCAAATCTGAAAGCAAGAGACTGTTACTGTAGTGCTTTGTTTCTGGTTGCTGTAATAGATAGAGGATACGTGTTGTGTACAAGCAGTGCCCTGCACAGGGCAGGCACAGTGACACTACATCAGGGAAATAATACTTATTCAAAATATTTGCACAGCTGTTAATAAATCTCGCTGTCTAATCAAATTTAATATTTGCAAAAGTACAGACATTTATATGCAATCTGGTAAAAGCAGTGGAGGTTGTACAATGACACCAGTCCCGTTCAGGGTTCTCAGACTTTGAACCTTTCACTAGTTCCTGGAATCATTCCACTGCACGCAGTTCCTGGCAATTTGCATTTTGACATTACTCAGATCAAAGATGAATGAGAGACTTTTTCAAATTGGGTATTAGTAACATCAGAACGTTTTGTTAAATGGTCTGTTTGGCGTCACCCTGGAAACAGGCACAACGTGAGCAAAGGCACTGGGGTAGAATTCCGGTGGGGGGATTCTCCCCATCTCCCACCGAAGCCCTGGAGAAACAGTGGGACGTGGGGGTCCCGGCAGAAAATCTGACCTCACTGGTGTGACCCAATGAGCAGCATCATTTCCAGCGGGTTTAATAAAACACCTCTGCACTCTCTACAATATCCTCAGTGCTTATTGATTCTCGGGATGTGGGCATCTCTGGTAAGGCCGGCATTTATTGCCCATCCCTAGTTGCCCTTTGAGAAGGGCCTTTTTCTTGAACCGCTGCAGTCCGTGTGGTGAAGGTTCTCCCACAGTGCTGTTAGGAAGGGAGTTCCAGGATTTTGACCCAGCGACGATGAAGGAACGGCCGATATATTTCCAGGTCGGGACGGTGTGTGACTTGGAGGGGATGGTGTTCCCATTGCACCTGCTGCCCTTATCCTTACATCACGGGGAGAACAGGGGTGTAAACTCTCAGACACTATGGGAGTGAAGACTGCTCCACTGCTCCCCAGAATACTCAGCCAAATGGCACAGGGCTGGAGTGCTGTGCACAGTCCTAGGTAGAACAGATAATGGGTATCAGGGTGACAGAAAGCCCAGAGTTCGCATCAGATCACAAACCAGGATAGCAGACAATGGAAGCAGTGTTACAACCATTCACACACTCCCACACCTCAATCTTTCTCGAGCACAGTGTCCGTACCATTCACCCTTCGCCAACTCTATCGGCAGACTGGTTCCCCGGGGCTCGATGGCATGTGACAAGGACAAGCAGCGTTTATCACCTCAAGGATGGTCGAATCTTCATTATAAATATATCTTCGCACACAAAATACACCTTGTGTTACTGTGTATAACACACCCTTATATATTATATAATAGCACACCGTGTGATACAGTGTAGAGGGAGCTTTACACTGTATCTAACCCATGCCCTGGGAGTGTTTGATGTGACAGTGTAGAGGGAGCTTTACTCTGTATCTAACCCGTGCTGTACCTGCCCAGGGAGTGTTTGATGGGACAGTGTAGAGGGAGCCTGGGTCTGGGTCTTAGCCTGGGTCTAGGATTGGGGCATGGGCCTGGGTCTTTGTCTTTGTCTGGGCCTGGGTCTTTGTCTGGGCCTGGGTTTGGGCTGGCTCCTCTCTTCAGTGCCTGAAGAATCCTTCATATGTCTGTAATCAGGAGACAATTGATCTTTATTGCCAACATTCAGAAATCATTTTGGTAAGTCTCGGGGCCATAAGCTTTGTCCAGGGTGAGCTGCACAGATTGCAGTGGTTTGTCCAGGGTGATTGTACAGATTGCAGTGGTTTGTCCAGGGTGATTGCACAGATTGCAGAGGTTTGTCCAGGGTGATTGCACAGATTGCAGAGGTTTGTCCAGGGTGATTGCACAGATTGCAGAGGTTTGTCCAGGGTGATTGTACAGATTGCAGTGGTTTGTCCAGGGTGATTGCACAGATTGCAGAGGTTTGTCCAGGGTGATTGTACAGATTGCAGAGGTTTGTCCAGGGTGATTGTACAGATTGCAGTGGTTTGTCCAGGGTGATTGTACAGATTGCAGAGGTTTGTCCAGGATGATTGCACAGATTGCAGTGGTTTGTCCAGTGTGATTGTACAGATTGCAGTGGTTTGTCCAGGGTGATTGTACAGATTGCAGTGGTTTGTCCAGAGTGATTGTACAGATTGCAGTGGTTTGTCCAGGGTGATTGTACAGATTGCAGAGGTTTGTCCAGGGTGATTGTACAGATTGCAGTGGTTTGTCCAGGGTGATTGAACAGATTGCAGTGGTTTGTCCAGGGTGATTGCACAGATTGCAGAGGTTTGTTCAGGATGAGCTGCACAGATTGAAGTGGTTTGTCCAGGGTGATTGTACAGATTGCAGTGGTTTGTCCAGGGTGATTGTACAGATTGCAGAGGTTTGTCCAGGGTGAGGTGCACAGATTGCAGTGGTTTGTCCTGGGTGATTGTACAGATTGCAGTGGTTTGTCCAGGGTGATTGCACAGATTGCAGTGGTTTGTCCAGGGTGATTGCACAGAATGCAGAGGTTTGTCCAGGATGAGCTGCACAGATTGAAGTGGTTTGTCCAGGGTGATTGTACAGATTGCAGAGGTTTGACCAGGGTGAGGTGCACAGATTGCAGCGGTTTGTCCAGGGTGATTGTACAGATTGCAGTGATTTGTCCAGGGTGATTGTACAGATTGCAGTGGTTTGTCCAGGGTGACTGCACAGATTGCAGTGGTTTGTCCAGGGTGATTGTACAGATTGCAGTGATTTGTCCAGGGTGATTGTACAGTTTGCAGTGGTTTGTCCAGGGTGACTGCACAGATTGAAGTGGTTTGTCCAGGGTGAGGTGCACAGATTGGAGTGGTTTGTCCAGGGTGATTGTACAGATTGCAGTGATTTGTCCAGGGTGAATGCACTGATTGCAGTGGTTTGTCCAGGGTGAGGTGCACAGATTGCAGAGGTTTGTCCAGGGTGATTGTACAGATTGCAGTGGTTTGTCCAGGGTGAATGCACAGATTGCAGTGATTTGTCCAGGGTGAATGCACTGATTGCAGTGGTTTGTCCAGGGTGAGGTGCACAGATTGCAGAGGTTTGTCCAGGGTGATTGTACAGATTGCAGTGGTTTGTCCAGGGTGAATGCACAGATTGCAGTGGTTTGTCCAGGATGAGCTGCACAGATTGAAGTGGTTTGTCCAGGGTGATTGTACAGATTGCAGTGGTTTGTCCAGGGTGAATGCACAGATTGCAGTGATTTGTCCAGGGTGAATGCACTGATTGCAGTGGTTTGTCCAGGGTGATTGTACAGATTGCAGTGGTTTGTCCAGGGTGAATGCACAGATTGCAGTGATTTGTCCAGGGTGAATGCACTGATTGCAGTGGTTTGTCCAGGGTGACTGCACAGATTGCAGTGATTTGTCCAGGGTGATTGTACAGATTGCAGTGGTTTGTCCAGGGTGATTGCACAGATTGCAGTGGTTTGTCCAGAGTGGTTGTACAGTTTGCAAAGGTTTGTCCAGGGTGATTGTACAGATTGCAGAGGTTTGACCAGGGTGAGGTGCACAGATTGCAGTGGTTTGTCCAGGGTGATTGTACAGATTGCAGTGGTTTGTCCAGGGTGACTGCACTGATTACAGTGGTTTGTCCAGGGTGATTGTACAGATTGCAGTGGTTTGTCCAGGGTGATTGTACAGATTGCAGAGGTTTGTCCAGGGTGAATGCACAGATTGCAGTGGTTTGTCCAGGATGAGCTGCACAGATTGAAGTGGTTTGTCCAGGGTGATTGTACAGATTGCAGTGGTTTGTCCAGGGTGAATGCACAGATTGCAGTGATTTGTCCAGGGTGAATGCACTGATTGCAGTGGTTTGTCCAGGGTGACTGCACAGATTGCAGTGATTTGTCCAGGGTGATTGTACAGATTGCAGTGGTTTGTCCAGGGTGATTGCACAGATTGCAGTGATTTGTCCAGGGTGATTGTACAGATTGCAGTGGTTTGTCCAGGGTGACTGCACAGATTGCAGTGGTTTGTCCAGGGTGATTGTACAGATTGCAGTGATTTGTCCAGGGTGATTGTACAGTTTGCAGTGGTTTGTCCAGGGTGACTGCACAGATTGAAGTGGTTTGTCCAGGGTGAGGTGCACAGATTGGAGTGGTTTGTCCAGGGTGATTGTACAGATTGCAGTGATTTGTCCAGGGTGAATGCACTGATTGCAGTGGTTTGTCCAGGGTGAGGTGCACAGATTGCAGAGGTTTGTCCAGGGTGATTGTACAGATTGCAGTGGTTTGTCCAGGGTGAATGCACAGATTGCAGTGATTTGTCCAGGGTGAATGCACTGATTGCAGTGGTTTGTCCAGGGTGAATGCACAGATTGCAGTGGTTTGTCCAGGATGAGCTGCACAGATTGAAGTGGTTTGTCCAGGGTGATTGTACAGATTGCAGTGGTTTGTCCAGGGTGAATGCACAGATTGCAGTGATTTGTCCAGGGTGAATGCACTGATTGCAGTGGTTTGTCCAGGGTGACTGCACAGATTGCAGTGATTTGTCCAGGGTGATTGTACAGATTGCAGTGGTTTGTCCAGGGTGATTGCACAGATTGCAGTGATTTGTCCAGGGTGATTGTACAGATTGCAGTGGTTTGTCCAGGGTGACTGCACAGATTGCAGTGGTTTGTCCAGGGTGATTGTACAGATTGCAGTGATTTGTCCAGGGTGATTGTACAGTTTGCAGTGGTTTGTCCAGGGTGACTGCACAGATTGAAGTGGTTTGTCCAGGGTGAGGTGCACAGATTGGAGTGGTTTGTCCAGGGTGATTGTACAGATTGCAGTGATTTGTCCAGGGTGAATGCACTGATTGCAGTGGTTTGTCCAGGGTGAGGTGCACAGATTGCAGAGGTTTGTCCAGGGTGATTGTACAGATTGCAGTGGTTTGTCCAGGGTGAATGCACAGATTGCAGTGATTTGTCCAGGGTGAATGCACTGATTGCAGTGGTTTGTCCAGGGTGAGGTGCACAGATTGCAGAGGTTTGTCCAGGGTGATTGTACAGATTGCAGTGGTTTGTCCAGGGTGAATGCACAGATTGCAGTGGTTTGTCCAGGATGAGCTGCACAGATTGAAGTGGTTTGTCCAGGGTGATTGTACAGATTGAAGTGGTTTGTCCAGGGTGATTGTACAGATTGCAGTGGTTTGTCCAGGGTGAATGCACAGATTGCAGTGATTTGTCCAGGGTGAATGCACTGATTGCAGTGGTTTGTCCAGGGTGATTGTACAGATTGCAGTGGTTTGTCCAGGGTGAATGCACAGATTGCAGTGATTTGTCCAGGGTGAATGCACTGATTGCAGTGGTTTGTCCAGGGTGACTGCACAGATTGCAGTGATTTGTCCAGGGTGATTGTACAGATTGCAGTGGTTTGTCCAGAGTGGTTGTACAGTTTGCAAAGGTTTGTCCAGGGTGATTGTACAGATTGCAGAGGTTTGACCAGGGTGAGGTGCACAGATTGCAGTGGTTTGTCCAGGGTGATTGTACAGATTGCAGTGGTTTGTCCAGGGTGACTGCACAGATTGCAGTGGTTTGTCCAGGGTGACTGCACTGATTACAGTGGTTTGTCCAGGGTGATTGTACAGATTGCAGTGGTTTGTCCAGGGTGATTGTACAGATTGCAGAGGTTTGTCCAGGGTGAATGCACAGATTGCAGTGGTTTGTCCAGGATGAGCTGCACAGATTGAAGTGGTTTGTCCAGGGTGATTGTACAGATTGCAGTGGTTTGTCCAGGGTGAATGCACAGATTGCAGTGATTTGTCCAGGGTGAATGCACTGATTGCAGTGGTTTGTCCAGGGTGACTGCACAGATTGCAGTGATTTGTCCAGGGTGATTGTACAGATTGCAGTGGTTTGTCCAGGGTGATTGCACAGATTGCAGTGGTTTGTCCAGGGTGATTGTACAGTTTGCAAAGGTTTGTCCAGGGTGATTGTACAGATTGCAGTGGTTTGTCCAGGGTGAGCTGGACAGATTGCAGTGGTTTGTCCAGGGTGAGCTGGACAGATTGCAGAGGTTTGACCAGGGTGAGCTGGACAGATTGCAGAGGTTTGTCCAGGATGAGCTGCACAGATTGAAGCGGTTTGTCCAGGGTGAGGTGCACAGATTGCAGCGGTTTGTCCAGGGTGATTGTACAGATTGCAGTGGTTTGTCCAGGGTGACTGCACAGATTGCAGAGGTTGTCCAGGGTGACTGCACAGATTGCAGTGGTTTGTCCAGGATGAGCTGCACAGATTGAAGTGGTTTGTCCAGGGTGATTGTACAGATTGCAGTGGTTTGTCCAGGGTGAATGCACTGATTGCAGTGGTTTGTCCAGGGTGATTGTACAGATTGCAGTGGTTTGTCCAGGGTGATTGCACAGATTGCAGTGGTTTGTCCAGAGTGATTGTACAGATTGCAGTGGTTTGTCCAGGGTGATTGCACAGATTGCAGTGGTTTGTCCAGAGTGATTGTACAGTTTGCAAAGGTTTGTCCAGGGTGAGCTGGACAGATTGCAGTGGTTTGTCCAGGGTGATTGCACAGATTGCAGTGATTTGTCCAGGGTGATTGTACAGATTGCAGTGGTTTGTCCAGGGTGATTGCACAAATTGCAGTGGTTTGTCCAGAGTGATTGTACAGTTTGCAAAGGTTTGTCCAGGGTGAGCTGGACAGATTGCAGTGGTTTGTCCAGGGTGAGCTGGACAGATTGCAGTGGTTTGTCCAGGGTGAGCTGGACAGATTGCAGTGGTTTGTCCAGGGTGAGCTGGACAGATTGCAGTGGTTTGTCCAGGGTGAGCTGGACAGATTGCAGTGGTTTGTCCAGGGTGAGCTGGACAGATTGCAGTGGTTTGTCCAGGGTGATTGTACAGATTGCAGTGGTTTGTCCAGGGTGATTGTACAGATTGCAGTGGTTTGTCCAGGGTGATTGCACAAATTGCAGTGGTTTGTCCAGAGTGATTGTACAGTTTGCAAAGGTTTGTCCAGGGTGAGCTGGACAGATTGCAGTGGTTTGTCCAGGGTGATTGTACAGATTGCAGTGGTTTGTCCAGGGTGAGCTGGACAGATTGCAGTGGTTTGTCCAGGGTGATTGTACAGATTGCAGTGGTTTGTCCAGGGTGAGCTGGACAGATTGCAGTGGTTTGTCCAGGGTGAGCTGGACAGATTGCAGTGGTTTGTCCAGGGTGATTGTACAGATTGCAGTGGTTTGTCCAGGGTGATGATACAGATTGCAGTGTTGGCGGGATTACTCCGGAGAGTTGCCGATGATCTGGTGGCACATTCCTCATCACTGCCAGTCAATGGCACCTGTTGACATTCAGGACAGGGCAGACGGCCGAACTGTGTCCAGTAACGAAAGTCCTCATCACTGTCCACTAATTATTGAGAGTTTAGGTCATCACAGGCCGGGGACGCCGCACACTTCTTCTCCACCAATGAGAGCCGATCTCCGGAGTTCTGTCTGACGAAAACTGCCACCTCGCTCAAGGCCACTGGGTAATCCTGGAGCTGGGTCCCACCGTCAAACAACTGGGCTGTGTTCACATCCTTCCACTGGTAGGTGTTTCCTGGCAGGTAGATGTCCCTGTGGACTCTGCCTGGCTCCGTCACTGGAGCGACCAATACCTGCAAGCGTGAAACCAAAGGGTTACAGTGTGGGCACTGAAAGGGGCGGGAATCACTCATTTACCCTCAGAGGGAAAAATCACTCACTTCCCCACACAGTGGACAGAATCACTCACTTCCTCACACAGTGGGACAGAATCACTCACTTCCCCACACAGTGGACAGAATCACTCACTTCCCCACACAGTGGACAGAATCACTCACTTCCTCACACAGTGGACAGAATCACTCACTTCCCCACACAGTGGGACAGAATCACTCACTTCCCCACACAGTGGGACAGAATCACTCACTTCCCCACACAGTGGGACAGAATCACACACTTCCCCACACAGTGGGACAGAATCACTCACTTCCCCACACAGTGGACAGAATCACTCAGTTCCCCACACAGTGGGACAGAATCACTCACTTCCCCACACGGTGGGACAGAATCACTCACTTCCCCACACAGTGGGACAGAATCACTCACTTCCCCACACAGTGGGACAGAATCACTCACTTCCCCACACAGTGGGACAGAATCACTCACTTCCCCACACAGTGGGACAGAATCACTCACTTCCCCACACAGTGGGACAGAATCACTCACTTCCTCACACAGTGGGACAGAATCACTCACTTCCTCACACAGTGGGACAGAATCACTCACTTCCTCACACAGTGGACAGAATCACTCACTTCCCCACACAGTGGACAGAATCACTCACTTCCCCACACAGTGGACAGAATCACTCACTTCCCCACACAGTGGACAGAATCACTCACTTCCTCACACAGTGGGACAGAATCACTCACTTCCCCACACAGTGGACAGAATCACTCACTTCCTCACACAGTGGGACAGAATCACTCACTTCCCCACACAGTGGACAGAATCACTCACTTCCTCACACAGTGGGACAGAATCACTCACTTCCCCACACAGTGGACAGAATCACTCACTTCCTCACACAGTGGACAGAATCACTCACTTCCTCACACAGTGGGACAGAATCACTCACTTCCCCACACAGTGGGACAGAATCACTCACTTCCTCACACAGTGGACAGAATCACTCACTTCCCCACACAGTGAACAGAATCACTCACTTCCTCACACAGTGGACAGAATCACTCACTTCCCCACACAGTGGGACAGAATCACTCACTTCCTCACACAGTGGACAGAATCACTCACTTCCTCACACAGTGGACAGAATCACTCACTTCCCCACACAGTGGGACAGAATCACTCACTTCCTCACACAGTGGACAGAATCACTCACTTCCTCACACAGTGGACAGAATCACTCACTTCCCCACACAGTGGGACAGAATCACTCACTTCCTCACACAGTGGACAGAATCACTCACTTCCTCACACAGTGGGACAGAATCACTCACTTCCTCACACAGTGGGACAGAATCACTCACTTCCCCACACAGTGGGACAGAATCACTCACTTCCCCACACAGTGGACAGAATCACTCACTTCCCCACACAGTGGGACAGAATCACTCACTTCCCCACACAGTGGGACAGAATCACTCACTTCCCCACACAGTGGACAGAATCACTCACTTCCCCACACAGTGGGACAGAATCACTCACTTCCCCACACAGTGGGACAGAATCACTCACTTCCCCACACAGTGGACAGAATCACTCACTTCCTCACACAGTGGACAGAATCACTCACTTCCCCACACAGTGGACAGAATCACACACTTCCCCACACAGTGGGACAGAATCACTCACTTCCCCACACAGTGGGACAGAATCACTCACTTCCCCACACAGTGGGACAGAATCACTCACTTCCCCACACAGTGGGACAGAATCACTCACTTCCCCACACAGTGGGACAGAATCACTCACTTCCCCACACAGTGGACAGAATCACTCACTTCCCCACACAGTGGGACAGAATCACTCACTTCCTCACACAGTGGGACAGAATCACTCACTTCCTCACACAGTGGGACAGAATCACTCACTTCCTCACACAGTGGGACAGAATCACTCACTTCCTCACACAGTGGGACAGAATCACTCACTTCCTCACACAGTGGGACAGAATCACTCACTTCCCCACATAGTGGGACAGAATCACTCACTTCCTCACACAGTGGGACAGAATCACTCACTTCCCCACACAGTGGGACAGAATCACTCACTTCCTCACACAGTGGGACAGAATCACTCACTTCCTCACACAGTGGGACAGAATCACTCACTTCCTCACACAGTGGGACAGAATCACTCACTTCCCCACACAGTGGGACAGAATCACTCACTTCCCCACACAGTGGGACAGAATCACTCACTTCCTCACACAGTGGGACAGAATCACTCACTTCCTCACACAGTGGGACAGAATCACTCACTTCCCCACACAGTGGACAGAATCACTCACTTCCCCACACAGTGGGACAGAATCACTCACTTCCTCACACAGTGGGACAGAATCACTCACTTCCTCACACAGTGGGACAGAATCACTCACTTCCTCACACAGTGGGACAGAATCACTCACTTCCCCACACAGTGGGACAGTATCACTCACTTCCTCACACAGTGGGACAGAATCACTCACTTCCTCACACAGTGGGACAGAATCACTCACTTCCCCACACAGTGGGACAGAATCACTCACTTCCTCACACAGTGGGACAGAATCACTCACTTCCTCACACAGTGAACAGAATCACTCACTTCCCCACACAGTGGGACAGAATCACTCACTTCCTCACACAGTGGGACAGAATCACTCACTTCCTCACACAGTGGGACAGAATCACTCACTTCCTCACACAGTGGGACAGAATCACTCACTTCCTCACACAGTGGGACAGAATCACTCACTTCCTCACGCAGTGGGACAGAATCACTCACTTCCTCACACAGTGGGACAGAATCACTCACTTCCTCACACAGTGGGACAGAATCACTCACTTCCTCACACAGTGGGACAGAATCACTCACTTCCTCACACAGTGGGACAGAATCACTCACTTCCCCACACAGTGGGACAGAATCACTCACTTCCTCACACAGTGGGACAGAATCACTCACTTCCTCACACAGTGGGACAGAATCACTCACTTCCTCACACAGTGGGACAGAATCACTCACTTCCTCACACAGTGGGACAGAATCACTCACTTCCTCACACAGTGGGACAGAATCACTCACTTCCTCACACAGTGGGACAGAATCACTCACTTCCTCACACAGTGGGACAGAATCACTCACTTCCTCACACAGTGGGACAGAATCACTCACTTCCTCACACAGTGGGACAGAATCACTCACTTCCTCACACAGTGGGACAGAATCACTCACTTCCCCACACAGTGGGACAGAATCACTCACTTCCTCACACAGTGGGACAGAATCACTCACTTCCTCACGCAGTGGGACAGAATCACTCACTTCCTCACACAGTGGGACAGAATCACTCACTTCCTCACACAGTGGGACAGAATCACTCACTTCCTCACACAGTGGGACAGAATCACTCACTTCCTCACACAGTGGGACAGAATCACTCACTTCCTCACACAGTGGGACAGAATCACTCACTTCCCCACACAGTGGGACAGAATCACTCACTTCCCCACACAGTGGGACAGAATCACTCACTTCCCCACACAGTGGGACAGAATCACTCACTTCCCCACACAGTGGGACAGAATCACTCACTTCCTCACACAGTGGGACAGAATCACTCACTTCCTCACACAGTGGACAGTATCACTCACTTCCTCACACAGTGGGACAGAATCACTCACTTCCTCACACAGTGGGACAGAATCACTCACTTCCTCACACAGTGGGACAGAATCACTCACTTCCTCACACAGTGGGACAGAATCACTCACTTCCCCACACAGTGGGACAGAATCACTCACTTCCCCACACAGTGGGACAGAATCACTCACTTCCCCACACAGTGGGACAGAATCACTCACTTCCTCACACAGTGGGACAGAATCACTCACTTCCCCACACAGTGGGACAGAATCACTCACTTCCTCACACAGTGGGACAGAATCACTCACTTCCTCACACAGTGGGACAGAATCACTCACTTCCTCACACAGTGGGACAGAATCACTCACTTCCTCACACAGTGGGACAGAATCACTCACTTCCCCACACAGTGGGACAGAATCACTCACTTCCCCACACAGTGGGACAGAATCACTCACTTCCCCACACAGTGGGACAGAATCACTCACTTCCCCACACAGTGGGACAGAATCACTCACTTCCTCACACAGTGGGACAGAATCACTCACTTCCTCACACAGTGGACAGAATCACTCACTTCCTCACTCAGTGGACAGAATCACTCACTTCCTCACACAGTGAACAGAATCACTCACTTCCTCACACAGTGGACAGAATCACTCACTTCCCCACACAGTGGACAGAATCACTCACTTCCCCACACAGTGGGACAGAATCACTCACTTCCTCACACAGTGGACAGAATCACTCACTTCCCCACACAGTGGGACAGAATCACTCACTTCCCCACACAGTGGACAGAATCACTCACTTCCTCACACAGTGGGACAGAATCACTCACTTCCTCACACAGTGGGACAGAATCACTCACTTCCTCACACAGTGGGACAGAATCACTCACTTCCTCACACAGTGGACAGAATCACTCACTTCACCACACAGTGGACAGAATCACTCACTTCCCCACACAGTGGACAGAATCACTCACTTCCCCACACAGTGGGACAGAATCACTCACTTCCTCACTCAGTGGCACAGAATCACTCACTTCCTCACACAGTGGACAGAATCACTCACTTCCTCACACAGTGGACAGAATCACTCACTTCCTCACACAGTGGGACAGAATCACTCACTTCCCCACACAGTGGACAGAATCACTCACTTCCCCACACAGTGGACAGAATCACTCACTTCCCCACACAGTGGGACAGAATCACTCACTTCCTCACTCAGTGGACAGAATCACTCACTTCCCCACACAGTGGGACAGAATCACTCACTTCCCCACACAGTGGGACAGAATCACTCACTTCCCCACACAGTGGGACAGAATCACTCACTTCCCCACACAGTGGGACAGAATCACTCACTTCCCCACACAGTGGGACAGAATCACTCACTTCCTCACACAGTGGACAGAATCACTCACTTCCCCACACAGTGGGACAGAATCACTCACTTCCTCACAGTGGACAGAATCACTCACTTCCTCACTCAGTGGGACAGAATCACTCACTTCCTCACTCAGTGGGACAGAATCACTCACTTCCTCACACAGTGGGACAGAATCACTCACTTCCTCACACAGTGGGACAGAATCACTCACTTCCCCACACAGTGGACAGAATCACTCAGTTCCCCACACAGTGGGACAGAATCACTCACTTCCCCACACGGTGGGACAGAATCACTCACTTCCCCACACAGTGGGACAGAATCACTCACTTCCCCACACAGTGGGACAGAATCACTCACTTCCTCACACAGTGGGACAGAATCACTCACTTCCTCACACAGTGGGACAGAATCACTCACTTCCTCACACAGTGGACAGAATCACTCACTTCCCCACACAGTGGACAGAATCACTCACTTCCCCACACAGTGGACAGAATCACTCACTTCCCCACACAGTGGACAGAATCACTCACTTCCTCACACAGTGGGACAGAATCACTCACTTCCCCACACAGTGGACAGAATCACTCACTTCCTCACACAGTGGGACAGAATCACTCACTTCCCCACACAGTGGACAGAATCACTCACTTCCTCACACAGTGGGACAGAATCACTCACTTCCTCACACAGTGAACAGAATCACTCACTTCCTCACACAGTGGGACAGAATCACTCACTTCCCCACACAGTGGGACAGAATCACTCACTTCCTCACACAGTGGACAGAATCACTCACTTCCCCACACAGTGAACAGAATCACTCACTTCCTCACACAGTGGACAGAATCACTCACTTCCTCACACAGTGGGACAGAATCACTCACTTCCTCACACAGTGGACAGAATCACTCACTTCCCCACACAGTGGGACAGAATCACTCACTTCCTCACACAGTGGACAGAATCACTCACTTCCTCACACAGTGGACAGAATCACTCACTTCCCCACACAGTGGGACAGAATCACTCACTTCCTCACACAGTGGACAGAATCACTCACTTCCTCACACAGTGGACAGAATCACTCACTTCCCCACACAGTGGGACAGAATCACTCACTTCCTCACACAGTGGACAGAATCACTCACTTCCTCACACAGTGGGACAGAATCACTCACTTCCTCACACAGTGGGACAGAATCACTCACTTCCCCACACAGTGGGACAGAATCACTCACTTCCCCACACAGTGGACAGAATCACTCACTTCCCCACACAGTGGGACAGAATCACTCACTTCCCCACACAGTGGGACAGAATCACTCACTTCCCCACACAGTGGACAGAATCACTCACTTCCCCACACAGTGGGACAGAATCACTCACTTCCCCACACAGTGGGACAGAATCACTCACTTCCCCACACAGTGGACAGAATCACTCACTTCCTCACACAGTGGACAGAATCACTCACTTCCCCACACAGTGGACAGAATCACACACTTCCCCACACAGTGGGACAGAATCACTCACTTCCCCACACAGTGGGACAGAATCACTCACTTCCCCACACAGTGGGACAGAATCACTCACTTCCCCACACAGTGGACAGAATCACTCACTTCCCCACACAGTGGACAGAATCACTCACTTCCCCACACAGTGGGACAGAATCACTCACTTCCCCACACAGTGGGACAGAATCACTCACTTCCCCACACAGTGGACAGAATCACTCACTTCCCCACACAGTGGGACAGAATCACTCACTTCCCCACACAGTGGGACAGAATCACTCACTTCCCCACACAGTGGACAGAATCACTCACTTCCTCACACAGTGGACAGAATCACTCACTTCCTCACACAGTGGGACAGAATCACTCACTTCCCCACACAGTGGACAGAATCACTCACTTCCTCACACAGTGGGACAGAATCACTCACTTCCTCACACAGTGAACAGAATCACTCACTTCCTCACACAGTGGGACAGAATCACTCACTTCCCCACACAGTGGGACAGAATCACTCACTTCCTCACACAGTGGACAGAATCACTCACTTCCCCACACAGTGGGACAGAATCACTCACTTCCTCACACAGTGAACAGAATCACTCACTTCCTCACACAGTGGACAGAATCACTCACTTCCTCACACAGTGGACAGAATCACTCACTTCCCCACACAGTGGACAGAATCACTCACTTCCCCACACAGTGGGACAGAATCACTCACTTCCTCACACAGTGGGACAGAATCACTCACTTCCCCACACAGTGGGACAGAATCACTCACTTCCCCACACAGTGGGACAGAATCACTCACTTCCCCACACAGTGGGACAGAATCACTCACTTCCCCACACAGTGGACAGAATCACTCACTTCCTCACACAGTGGACAGAATCACTCACTTCCCCACACAGTGGGACAGAATCACTCACTTCCTCACACAGTGGGACAGAATCACTCACTTCCCCACACAGTGGGACAGAATCACTCACTTCCCCACACAGTGGGACAGAATCACTCACTTCCCCACACAGTGGGACAGAATCACTCACTTCCCCACACAGTGGACAGAATCACTCACTTCCTCACACAGTGGACAGAATCACTCACTTCCCCACACAGTGGACAGAATCACACACTTCCCCACACAGTGGGACAGAATCACTCACTTCCCCACACAGTGGGACAGAATCACTCACTTCCCCACACAGTGGGACAGAATCACTCACTTCCCCACACAGTGGACAGAATCACTCACTTCCCCACACAGTGGGACAGAATCACTCACTTCCCCACACAGTGGACAGAATCACTCACTTCCCCACACAGTGGGACAGAATCACTCACTTCCCCACACAGTGGGACAGAATCACTCACTTCCCCACACAGTGGGACAGAATCACTCACTTCCCCACACAGTGGACAGAATCACTCACTTCCCCACACAGTGGACAGAATCACTCACTTCCTCACACAGTGGACAGAATCACTCACTTCCCCACACAGTGGACAGAATCACTCACTTCCCCACACAGTGGACAGAATCACTCACTTCCTCACACAGTGGGACAGAATCACTCACTTCCTCACACAGTGGGACAGAATCACTCACTTCCTCACTCAGTGGGACAGAATCACTGACTTCCTCACACAGTGGGACAGAATCACTCACTTCCTCACACAGTGGGACAGAATCACTCACTTCCCCACACAGTGGACAGAATCACTCACTTCACCACACAGTGGGACAGAATCACTCACTTCCCCACACAGTGGGACAGAATCACTCACTTCCCCACACAGTGGGACAGAATCACTCACTTCCTCACACAGTGGGACAGAATCACTCACTTCCTCACACAGTGGGACAGAATCACTCACTTCCCCACACAGTGGACAGAATCACTCACTTCCCCACACAGTGGGACAGAATCACTCACTTCCTCACACAGTGGGACAGAATCACTCACTTCCTCACACAGTGGGACAGAATCACTCACTTCCCCACATAGTGGGACAGAATCACTCACTTCCTCACACAGTGGGACAGAATCACTCACTTCCCCACACAGTGGGACAGAATCACTCACTTCCTCACACAGTGGGACAGAATCACTCACTTCCTCACACAGTGGGACAGAATCACTCACTTCCTCACACAGTGGGACAGAATCACTCACTTCCTCACACAGTGGGACAGAATCACTCACTTCCTCACACAGTGGGACAGAATCACTCACTTCCCCACACAGTGGGACAGAATCACTCACTTCCCCACACAGTGGGACAGAATCACTCACTTCCTCACACAGTGGGACAGAATCACTCACTTCCTCACACAGTGGGACAGAATCACTCACTTCCCCACACAGTGGACAGAATCACTCACTTCCCCACACAGTGGGACAGAATCACTCACTTCCTCACACAGTGGGACAGAATCACTCACTTCCTCACACAGTGGGACAGAATCACTCACTTCCTCACACAGTGGGACAGAATCACTCACTTCCCCACACAGTGGGACAGTATCACTCACTTCCTCACACAGTGGGACAGAATCACTCACTTCCTCACACAGTGGGACAGAATCACTCACTTCCTCACACAGTGAACAGAATCACTCACTTCCTCACACAGTGGGACAGAATCACTCACTTCCTCACACAGTGGGACAGAATCACTCACTTCCTCACACAGTGAACAGAATCACTCACTTCCCCACACAGTGGGACAGAATCACTCACTTCCTCACACAGTGGGACAGAATCACTCACTTCCTCACACAGTGGACAGAATCACTCACTTCCTCACACAGTGGACAGAATCACTCACTTCCTCACACAGTGGGACAGAATCACTCACTTCCCCACACAATGGGACAGAATCACTCACTTCCTCACACAGTGGGACAGAATCACTCACTTCCTCACACAGTGGGACAGAATCACTCACTTCCTCACACAGTGGGACAGAATCACTCACTTCCCCACACAGTGGGACAGAATCACTCACTTCCTCACACAGTGGGACAGAATCACTCACTTCCCCACACAGTGGGACAGAATCACTCACTTCCTCACACAGTGGGACAGAATCACTCACTTCCTCAACACAGTGGGACAGAATCACTCACTTCCTCACACAGTGGGACAGAATCACTCACTTCCCCCACACAGTGGACAGAATCACTCACTTCTCCCACACAGTGGGACAGAATCACTCACTTCCTCACACAGTGGGACAGAATCACTCACTTCCTCACACAGTGGGACAGAATCACTCACTTCCTCACGCAGTGGGACAGTATCACTCACTTCCTCACACAGTGGGACAGAATCACTCACTTCCTCACACAGTGGGACAGAATCACTCACTTCCTCACACAGTGGGACAGAATCACTCACTTCCTCACACAGTGGGACAGAATCACTCACTTCCTCACACAGTGGGACAGAATCACTCACTTCCTCACACAGTGGGACAGAATCACTCACTTCCTCACACAGTGGGACAGAATCACTCACTTCCTCACACAGTGGGACAGAATCACTCACTTCCTCACACAGTGGGACAGAATCACTCACTTCCTCACACAGTGGGACAGAATCACTCACTTCCCCCCACAGTGGGACAGAATCACTCACTTCCTCACACAGTGGGACAGAATCACTCACTTCCCCACACAGTGGGACAGAATCACTCACTTCCCACACAGTGGGACAGAATCACTCACTTCCTCACACAGTGGGACAGAATCACTCACTTCCTCACACAGTGGGACAGAATCACTCACTTCCTCACACAGTGGGACAGAATCACTCACTTCCCCACACAGTGGGACAGAATCACTCACTTCCCCACACAGTGGGACAGAATCACTCACTTTCCCCACACAGTGGGACAGAATCACTCACTTCCTCACACAGTGGGACAGAATCACTCACTTCCTCACACAGTGGGACAGAATCACTCACTTCCTCACACAGTGGGACAGAATCACTCACTTCCTCACACAGTGGGACAGAATCACTCACTTCCTCACACAGTGGGACAGAATCACTCACTTCCCCACACAGTGGGACAGAATCACTCACTTCCTCACACAGTGGGACAGAATCACTCACTTCCTCACACAGTGGGACAGAATCACTCACTTCCTCACACAGTGGGACAGAATCACTCACTTCCTCACACAGTGGGACAGAATCACTCACTTCCTCACACAGTGGGACAGAATCACTCACTTCCTCACACAGTGGGACAGAATCACTCACTTCCTCACACAGTGGGACAGAATCACTCACTTCCTCACACAGTGGGACAGAATCACTCACTTCCCCACACAGTGGGACAGAATCACTCACTTCCCCAACACAGTGGGACAGAATCACTCACTTCCCCACACAGTGGGACAGAATCACTCACTTCCCCACACAGTGGGACAGAATCACTCACTTCCTCACACAGTGGGACAGAATCACTCACTTCCTCACACAGTGGACAGAATCACTCACTTCCTCACTCAGTGGACAGAATCACTCACTTCCTCACACAGTGAACAGAATCACTCACTTCCTCACACAGTGGACAGAATCACTCACTTCCCCACACAGTGGACAGAATCACTCACTTCCACACACAGTGGGACAGAATCACTCACTTCCTCACACAGTGGACAGAATCACTCACTTCCCCCACACAGTGGGACAGAATCACTCACTTCCCCACACAGTGGACAGAATCACTCACTTCCTCACACAGTGGGACAGAATCACTCACTTCCTCACACAGTGGACAGAATCACTCACTTCCTCACACAGTGGGACAGAATCACTCACTTCCTCACACAGTGGACAGAATCACTCACTTCACCACACAGTGGACAGAATCACTCACTTCCCCACACAGTGGACAGAATCACTCACTTCCCCACACAGTGGGACAGAATCACTCACTTCCTCACTCAGTGGCACAGAATCACTCACTTCCTCACACAGTGGACAGAATCACTCACTTCCTCACACAGTGGACAGAATCACTCACTTCCCTCACACAGTGGGACAGAATCACTCACTTCCCACACAGTGGACAGAATCACTCACTTCCCCACACAGTGGACAGAATCACTCACTTCCCCACACAGTGGGACAGAATCACTCACTTCCTCACTCAGTGGGACAGAATCACTCACTTCCCCACACAGTGGGACAGAATCACTCACTTCCCCACACAGTGGGACAGAATCACTCACTTCCCCACACAGTGGGACAGAATCACTCACTTCCCCACACAGTGGGACAGAATCACTCACTTCCCACACAGTGGGACAGAATCACTCACTTCCTCACACAGTGGGACAGAATCACTCACTTCCCCACAACAGTGGGACAGAATCACTCACTTCCTCACACAGTGGGACAGAATCACTCACTTCTCACTCAGTGGGACAGAATCACTCACTTCCTCACACAGTGGGACAGAATCACTCACTTCCTCACACAGTGGGACAGAATCACTCACTTCCTCACACAGTGGGACAGAATCACTCACTTCCCCACACAGTGGGACAGAATCACTCACTTCCTCACACAGTGGGACAGAATCACTCACTTCCTCACACAGTGGGACAGAATCACTCACTTCCCCACACAGTGGGACAGAATCACTCACTTCCCACACAGTGGGACAGAATCACTCACTTCCTCACACAGTGGGACAGAATCACTCACTTCCCCACACAGTGGGACAGAATCACTCACTTCCTCACACAGTGGACAGAATCACTCACTTCCTCACACAGTGGGACAGAATCACTCACTTCCTCACACAGTGGGACAGAATCACTCACTTCCTCACACAGTGGGACAGAATCACTCACTTCCTCACACAGTGGACAGAATCACTCACTTCCTCACACAGTGGGACAGAATCACTCACTTCCTCACACAGTGGGACAGAATCACTCACTTCCCCACACAGTGGGACAGAATCACTCACTTCCCACACAGTGGGACAGAATCACTCACTTCCCCACACAGTGGGACAGAATCACTCACTCCCACACAGTGGGACAGAATCACTCACTTCCCCACACAGTGGGACAGAATCACTCACTTCCCCACACAGTGGGACAGAATCACTCACTTCCCCACACAGTGGGACAGAATCACTCACTTCCCCACACAGTGGGACAGAATCACTCACTTCCTCACACAGTGGGACAGAATCACTCACTTCCTCACACAGTGGACAGAATCACTCACTTCCTCACACAGTGGGACAGAATCACTCACTTCCTCACACAGTGGACAGAATCACTCACTTCCCTCACACAGTGGACAGAATCACTCACTTCCTCACACAGTGGACAGAATCACTCACTTCCTCACTCAGTGGACAGAATCACTCACTTCCCCACACAGTGGGACAGAATCACTCACTTCCCCACACAGTGGGACAGAATCACTCACTTCCCCACACAGTGGGACAGAATCACTCACTTCCCCACACAGTGGGACAGAATCACTCACTTCCCTCACACAGTGGGACAGAATCACTCACTTCCCACACAGTGGACAGAATCACTCACTTCCTCACACAGTGGACAGAATCACTCACTTCCTCCACACAGTGGGGACAGAATCACTCACTTCCTCACACAGTGGGACAGAATCACTCACTTCCTCACACAGTGGACAGAATCACTCACTTCCCCACACAGTGGACAGAATCACTCACTTCCTCACACAGTGGACAGAATCACTCACTTCCCCACACAGTGGACAGAATCACTCACTTCCCCACACAGTGGACAGAATCACTCACTTCCCCACACAGTGGACAGAATCACTCACTTCCCACACAGTGGACAGAATCACTCACTTCCCCACACAGTGGGACAGAATCACTCACTTCCCCACACAGTGGGACAGAATCACTCACTTCCCCCACACAGTGGGACAGAATCACTCACTTCCCCACACAGTGGACAGAATCACTCACTTCCCCACACAGTGGGACAGAATCACTCACTTCCCCACACAGTGGGACAGAATCACTCACTTCCCCACACAGTGGGACAGAATCACTCACTTCCCCACACAGTGGGACAGAATCACTCACTTCCCCACACAGTGGGACAGAATCACTCACTTCCTCACACAGTGGACAGAATCACTCACTTCCTCCACTCAGTGGGACAGAATCACTCACTTCCTCACACAGTGGGACAGAATCACTCACTTCTCACCTCAGTGGACAGAATCACTCACTTCCTCACTCAGTGGGACAGAATCACTCACTTCCTCACACAGTGGGACAGAATCACTCACTTCCTCACACAGTGGACAGAATCACTCACTTCCTCACACAGTGGACAGAATCACTCACTTCCTCACACAGTGGGACAGAATCACTCACTTCCTCACACAGTGGGACAGAATCACTCACTTCCCCACACAGTGGACAGAATCACTCACTTCCCCACACAGTGGGACAGAATCACTCACTTCCTCACACAGTGGGACAGAATCACTCACTTCCTCACACAGTGGGACAGAATCACTCACTTCCTCACTCAGTGGACAGAATCACTCACTTCCTCACACAGTGGACAGAATCACTCACTTCCCACACAGTGGGACAGAATCACTCACTTCCTCACACAGTGGACAGAATCACTCACTTCCTCACACAGTGGGACAGAATCACTCACTTCCCCACACAGTGGACAGAATCACTCACTTCCCCACACAGTGGGACAGAATCACTCACTTCCCCACACAGTGGACAGAATCACTCACTTCCCCACACAGTGGACAGAATCACTCACTTCCCCACACAGTGGGACAGAATCACTCACTTCCCCACACAGTGGACAGAATCACTCACTTCCTCACACAGTGGACAGAATCACTCACTTCCCCACACAGTGGGACAGAATCACTCACTTCCCCACACAGTGGGACAGAATCACTCACTTCTCCGCACACAGTGGGACAGATCACTCACTTCCTCACACAGTGGGACAGAATCACTCACTTCCCACACAGTGGGACAGAATCACTCACTTCTA